>NC_137034.1:24752431-24917431 GCF_032717465.1 Coenobita brevimanus
GTGAGGCCACAGGTGACGACCCCCTCACCCTTACCTGGCTCCGACACCATGACCCCGTCTCACCTGGACACACGTAAGATCACAATTTACTTACCTGATAACACCTGTGCTGGAGGGGGACGCCTTCACGTGGTGGCACTGATATAACCAGGCGGATTAACTTCCTGGGTATACAAACGTCTCTCAGATCCTTCCCTATCCCCCAACAGGAGGATGGTGACAGCAGAATGGCACTTTAAGCCTGTACTCCACTGGGTTCACTTTTCAGATGAACCGGGGCTACCACCACTACTACTACTACTACTACTACTACTACTACTACTACTACTACTACTACTACTGCTTCTGCTACTACTACTACTACTAGTACTTCTACTACAACTACTACTACTACTACTGCTGCTGCTGCTGCTGCTGCTGCTGCTGCTGCTGCTACTACTACTACTACTACTACTACTATAATACTACCACCACTGTCAGGTCTCACACCAACACTATCCACTGTCACAATTGGGCTAGTATTCTCGTCGGGTAAGGAAGCTCCCTAACACCTCTTCCTTGGCGATTTATTTTTGGAAATAACTGGTTAATATCCATCTGCATATTTATATTTGCAAAACAGGGCGATATTAGAATGACTTATTTAACACGGAGAACAGTAAGGTGTAATAAGCAAAATAAGTCGCTTAGGAAATGGTGTTAGGGAGCTTCCTTAACCCCTTCATTGCAAGTCCAGTTCAATTTATCCCCGCTGCCTTCAAACGGAAGCCCAGAGAAAGCGTCTTTATCTATCTATCTATAGCCAGACGCCGTAATCCCGTAAGGGGTGGCCGTTTGAGTTAGTGGTTTTACGGGGAAGGGCACTAACCCCCCGCCAACCCACTTGTTGACACGTAGGGAGCACGTATGGGTTGGTTATATGGTTACCACCCGGCGTTATAAATGGTTTCCTGGCGGACAGGAAACCATTAGGCTTGCCACTCAATGTAAAGCCATATGAAAAAGAAAGAAGATTTATAAAGAGTGACAAGAAAGATGGGAGAAATAGGAAATGAGAGGGCAGACACAGAAAAAGAATGATAAAGTGAAGGAAGAAGTAGGCAGCGCTACATCAAGTGAGTGGATGATGGTGGCCACCACCTACGATGTAATATATATTCTTTAACCGCTGTCACCAAAAATTTTATTGAGATTGGAGAGAATTTTCGAACCAGAAGAGATTATTTTAAAGTATTCTATCTTTTTCTTCACACACACACACACACACACACACACACACACACACACACACACACACACACACACAGGGTAAGGATTCGGCAGAGTGAGGCAGGCGGTGTGGTGAGGGCAGTGTTGGAAATGGTGTCAGTGACTGCTGCCGACGCGGGTCCATACACCTGCCGTGCCACCAACCCACACGGCGCCCACTCCCAGGTGTTCCACGTGGCTGTTATAGGTAAGCACACCGTGTCTATTAACACTGTACCTAATATCACTGTACTTCCTAGCCTACCGCTGTATAATATTATCACTATACCTACCGTCACTACATCCATTATCACCATACCTATTGTCACTATACCTATTGTCACTATACCTGTTTTCACTATCTCTATGATCACCATACCTACCATCACTGTACCAATCAATACTGTTCTGGATTTCACTGTACTTTTTTTTATGCAGGAAGAAGGAACCAAAGGCCAGAATCCCGTAAGATTGTTCCCTCCAAGAAAAAAACAAAAACAATATCACAGAGAGCCAAATCTAAGCTGTGTTTACTAAATAACACTACACCATTTAACACCACCATACCAAATAGCATTATACTCATAACACCCCACGTTCCTATCACCCCTGCTAGAGCCACCCATTGCCCCTTCTGGCGTGACGGTCAGCGAGGTCACGAGCAGGTCAGCGGTGGTGTCATGGACTCTGCCTCAGCCCGCCTTGGTCACCATACAGTATAAGGGTATGAGGGGTCGTCTTGAGTATAAGAATAAGGGGGTCGTTTTGAGTATAAGGATAAGGAGGGATTGTTTTGAGTATGAAGGGAAGGGTGGTTGTATGCTATGTAACCCTATGCTGTGCTATGCTATGCTATGCTATGTTTAACGTGTTGAGTAAATACTATGCTCGCCTTCTCATGCTGCAGGGGTGAAGGAGGAGTCCTGGTCTGGCCACAGTCGCAATGTGAGTGTAGGGCAGTGGACGGCATCCCACGTGCTGACAGGCCTGGCCCCACACCACACCTATATGGTCAGACTAATGGCACACAACGACCTCGGAGTATCACAGCCATCACCCACACGGATCTTCACCACCACAGAGGAAGGTGAGGCCATCATTTGACTTAGCCCTTCCCATTCAGACACTACAGTTCCAGGGTGTATTCATTTTTATTGCCCGCCTTTACAAAGCGGAGCAGTAATGTTTTTGCCCGCCTCTGTGTGTGTGTGTGTGTGTGTGTGTGTGTGTGTGTGTGTGTGTGTGTGTGTGTGTGTGTGTGCGTGCATGCATGTTCCCGTTATATCTCATGAACGGCTTGAGCTATCAACGTAAAACCTTCAGGGTATCAAGATATTGTCAAAATCTTGGACGAATTCGAAAATGGGCATTCAGGGTCAAGGAGAAGGTCACTCAAATGGCTGCCAAAGGTCAACTAGTTTTTAACATCCGCCTTTAGCACCATTATATCTTATGAACCTCTTGAGCTTGGACTTGGTCAGCAGCATATTCTGGCGGGCGATTAACATTCGGCTCCGGAATGCTTTTCGTTAATGTCATTTTTTTTTTTCCTGGAACTCTCTCTCTCAGTCATCACCCACACGCTTCATCACCAAGGAAGGTGAGATCATTTTACTTGGTCGTTCCTTTCAGGCACTGTACAATTCCATGGCGTAGTCATTATTATTGTCTTTTTTTTTCTCTCTCTGGAACTCTCACGATCATCACCCAAGTGCATTTTTGTCACCACCAACGAGGGAAATTAGTGCAGGATTTTACTATATGGTACCCACTTTACTCAATCTTGGCCTATAATTTACCATCTCTCCATCTCGATTGCTGAGTTGCAGCAAGAGAGTAGCACTAAAAATAGGCTGCTAGTCACGAAGAAGTGCTACAGAAAGGATGTAGAGCTGCTGTACTGTCTTTTTTTTTCCCCACTGAGCTACATGAGCCACAAAATGAGAATCTGGGCCAAGATAATGTAAAAGGAGTATAGTTTCTTTTTTATAAGTATACGGTGAAGGGGTGCACTCGTCTTTTATTTATTCTTTTTATCTATGTATTTCTAGACCCCTTAATCCCGTAAGGGGTGGCCACAAACAAATCGCCTCCATGTGGCCCTGTCCCCCGTCATTTCATTGTCCTCCCCCCAGCTCACACCCCCCTCTTTCATATACCTCTCTACTCCATCTCTCCATCTCATCCTCGGCCTCCTCCTCCCTCTCCCCCTCTCCACCTCACTCACATACACTGTCCTCGTTAGTCCCTCACTCTCCATCCTCTATCTATTAACCTATTCATCGTCTGAAAACCCTGTCACAGCCATCACCCACACGCGTCTTCACCACGACCAAGGCAATTTAGAATTTCACTCACTGTTCCTATGTTATTAGTATGTAATGACAGGGCGTTGTTCTGATTGCCTAGAAACACGTAATCCCTCCATCTTAACCTCGTTAGGCCAGAGGATGTCTTTCTTATTTTTTCCTGCCATTTCCTGACTAGTTTACTCAGCGTGGGATAGAATTTTGAAACTGCATGGGTTAGATAAAGGCTTGATAAAAAACCCTTCAGTATGACAGGCCTTTCTAAAGTTAAAGAAAATCGTAAGGCAGCAGCAGGGAGAATTTAAAAAAGACTTCATTCGGATTCAGGAGCTTAATGGATATAACAATAACCTGGAAGTCTCACAGTCATCACCCACGCGCATCTTAGCACTAATGAGGACGGCTGGTGCAGGATTTTACTCTCTCCTGTCCCTGAGCACTGTGCAATGGCGTGGCGTATCCATTTACCTGGATCACCTGGAAGCCCTTTTGCAGACCTCACCCACGTGCACCGTCACGCCACAGAGGAAGGTTAGCGTCACAGCAATGGACCGTCACTGTGCCACAGTAGGAATAATAAGAACATTCATTCATTCATTCATTCATTTATCATCCAATCCTATGTTGCCCCATGAGGAGCCTAGGAGCCCGTGGCTCACTCATCCCTCAGTGGCATTACGTGATCAGTAAGTCCCAACCTCCCCTTTGGTATAAACCTGCACAGGCTCAATCCGATTGGAGCGCCTTAATTACCCACTAAACCACCAGGCGCCATAAGAACAAGAATAAGAATTAGAATACAAGATTTATTGACCAAGAAAGTTATACACTAATTACATAGTCTAACACAATGTCCTGGTTTATAATTTGAGCTAAGCATTTTATTGTCACGGCACATTACCAACTGCATTACCAACCCTTAATACCAACACTAGGGTAGGAATGAGACGTGATGGGACTTTGATAAGGGCATTAGGTTAGGACTGGAAGATTGCCATGTGTAGATTAGATAAGTGTAAATTGGCTCTCACTTGCGGTATAAATTGTAATAAAATCAAATAAATCACACTGCACACTACTAGAAAGACTTAGGCCCTTATTCTCATTGGTTAAGTTCCTTAACACCTTTTCCTAAGCGATTTATGTTGTTTATTACACCTTATTGTCCTCTTCTGAGTTACATAAATCCTTCCACTGTCACCATATCCTGCATAAATAACGTAGAAAAGGAAATTAATCAGCCGTATCCAAAAATAAATCGCTAAGGAGATGTTAAGGAGCTTCCTTAACCGATGAGAATACGTGCCTTAGACTTCGCTTAATTGGTCGCTTTTGGTGTGAAACTGCGAACATTAATTACACTTTCATTTTTCCCTGATTTCGAAAACGCAGAAGCCGGTGGTGCCTTGGTTAACACGTCCACCTCACGACTAGGCATAACCCATGAGTCTTGTGTTTAATTCTCATGGCTGTCACACTGTTAGACAATATTTGCTTCTCTCTTGGTCCAGGCTTCGTCCATTCAAATATACAGATGGCGGTGTAAGTGTACATTAGAGTATTCCCGATTGTGCTGTACGATAACCTGGGACTAAAATTATGAACTGGTTGCCCCTCTGGACCCCTAAACTAATGTTTTTTTTTTTTTTTTAAATAACAGAATAGAGGAAGGAAAAACAAATGAATTTAAAAAGTCCATACACCAAATTACTGGCGTCCTCCATTCATAAATTAACTGTAACAGTTGGACTTGAACATCAGTAGGTTGAAGTTTGGAGGGAAACAACTCCGGAAGAGCGAGTTCCAGAGAGATGCAGTTCGGGGAGTCAAAGAATTCTGATAGGCTGAAGTTCTGCAATATGGTTGAGTGACATTCCAGTCATGAGCGCTACCAGATGCCCGTGTAGCACGAGGGAAGGCATGGAGAGGTGGCACCATGGACGCAACTTCGCCTGAGCATTTGCCATAAAAGTATCTGTAAAATAATGCAAGGGAGGCAACATTCCTTCTTACTTGTAGGAGAGTTTTTGTTTTTTTGTTTTTTTTATAATAGCTGGGTTATTAATTATTCCAACAGCTTTGTTCTGAATTTTGCCTAGTTGTTTTAGTACAACCTCTCCACATCCCTTCCACAAGGGTGAGCAATATTCAAGCTGAGAGCGTACATGACCCTAATGAATTATAGCTAATTCTTTCATTGTTAATTCTTGCTGCCACTAGTCCATTGCATTCAGCTTAGGATAATCTTTTCACATCTCGGATTAGAGGGTAAAGTTTTCATCTACTCCTTGACTTGCGTAGGTTGAGTCAAATCGGCTGACTTCACCCTGAAACGTGGGATGCAGGCTAATGACGTCCAAGAATCATAGGTGGCCTATAAATAACTGTCAGAATGTACTGGCTTGTCGACACGTTTGCCCTCACTGTTTTGATAATAAAGCCGAAAATCACATTCTGCCTCTACTCAAATGTGTTTTTTCTTCCAGCACCTTCAGGGGAGCCTCGGGACGTTCGTGTGGCCGCGGGGGGTCCTCACTCCCTGCTGGTGACATGGAGCGCCCCTGACCCCCTCCTCATCCACGGCACCCTGAGAGGCTACACCATCGCAGTCAGGCGCCAGAACCTCCAGGGACACATTATATACATCACCAGGCCAGTCACAGGTCTGCCACACACATTATATACATCACCAGGCCAGTCACAGGTCTGCCACACACATTATATACATCACCAGGCCAGTCACAGGTCTGCCACACACATTATATATATACATCACCAGGCCAGTCACAGGTCTGCCACACACATTATATACATCACCAGGCCAGTCACAGGTCTGCCACACACATTATATACATCACCAGGCCAGTCACAGGTCTGCCACACACATTATATACATCACCAGGCCAGTCACAGGTCTGCCACACACATTATATACATCACCAGGCCAGTCACAGGTCTGCCACACACATTATGTACAGACGTCGGAATAAGTTCGTTTCCATTTCCGTGGACTAAGGTGTTTGTAACACTGCACGGTGGAGAGGTATCCCCTCCTCCTCCCTTCCTCATAGTCCCAAACTCCCACCCAAACACTTATCTCTCCGACTCCAAAACCCCACCCGGTACTCTCCATACTCTCGCTCACAGCCAGCTAGGGGTCCTGTACTTCTTGCACCTCTGTAATTACGTGTAGTCCGTACAAACCGTACAACTAACAAGGAATAAACTGTATCACAAACATCTCTTTCGACCGTCATCTCCCACACATCTCGTTTCCCAAACACTCCAGTCCCAAACGCTTCAGGTGAACTATGTGCCCCCGGAGGGTAACTGTCATGTTGCCGAGCCAGATCCATAATAACCATGATAGGGACACTGTACTTGATGCGGGTGGGTTCGGTATCTTTATGAGAGAAAGATACTTCTATTCCTTTGACAATACTTCGGTACGAACCTTTTGAGTTTCAGTGGTAAATGAATCAGTATGTAGCGCTCTAGTTATCCTTATATGCACGGTTATCGGGGAATTGTTGCATTCCTCTCTCTCTCTCTCTCTCTCTCTCTCTCTCTCTCTCTCATATCTATATCTATATCTATCTATCTATATCTATATCTATATCTATCTATCTCTAATATATATATATATATATATATATATATATATATATATATATATATATATATATATATATATATATATATATAGATAGATAGATAGATAGATTGATTGAGATACTGTATATATATATATATATATATATATATATATATATATATATATATATATATATATATATATATATATATATATATATATATCGGCAGAGTGACGTATGCGGCAGGGAGTTACTTTCGAGTAATTAAAGCTTACATTTGAAGAATGTGTACATAAAAGGTATAAAGAAAAAACTAATGTTGTTTTACATGAATGTAATGCTCTCAAAAAATGCAATTTAATGAATCCATTGTTTAGAAAAAAAAAACAAGAAAACCAAAACCAAACACACAAACGCACCCCCCCATTGGGGGTCATACACAAAATATTAACATGGGTTACAGTTATGTGATCCAAATAAAAATAAAAATTAAAATTTTATATTAATAATGCTTTTTTTTATTTTTGATTAATTTTTATATTGTAAATTTTTAATTAAATCTATTTCCCTGGATTATTGTAAGAGTTATCTAATCTATAGAGTGATTCATAGTGCTTACTATTATAATTTCAGTATTCACCAATCCAGTTCTGATGTGTTGTACATGTTGATGTTGTGTTTGGAGGAGGAGGGGGTTACTCATCGAGGAAATCGTCGTCGGGGTCTGAGCCCCCTTCAGCAACTGCCGCATCAGGCCCAAGTTGTTCCTGGGCACGGAAAATATCCTTAAAGAACCCCCGGTGCTCATGTGGTACAAACTGGAGCAAGGATTTCAAGTGTGGAACCTTCTTGTGCAATTCAACACCATTAGGGTATGCAGGAGGCATAAGTATGCTAAAACTTCTAATATGCTAAAAAATATTCCAGACTCGAAAATTTGATCAAAATTATGCTAAAAGAATAAAATTATGCTAGATATGGTAACACTGCTGGTGGGGGACTGGCTGAGGCTGGGGGCCAGCACTGAGACGCGGCCTCCCAATGGCTAGCCGCTCGTGGCGCGTACGTCCTTCTGCCATGTGGGAGCAGACTTCCTCTATGGGTTTTCAAGGCCTAAAACACGCGACGCTTGCCCATCTGCCAGCCAGCCATAAGGGTCCTTTCTGTATGTAACTTTATACAGGGAGGATCTAGAAGGCTCCACCTACATATTGGCAGGAATAACTCACCATCGACCATTTTTGGCGCATACGTCACTCTGCCACTTGACGCTTCATATATATATATATATATATATATATATATATATATATATATACATATATATATATATATATATATATATATATATATATATATATACAGTATATTCGGAGTGTGCATAGGCTATTGCAATAGCTATTTCTGGCGTTGGTGATCTATTTCGATAATCCTATGGTCGCAGCAGTTCTGGAGATCACTAGAATGGCATGTCTCTTATCCCACAGAGTCGTATAGCTATATACTGGGGAGTTATTGGTTACTCTGATAGAGGTGGGAGGAGTGACGTGGGTATAAAGATTCGGGCTTGTGGGATGGCATCAGCTGTTTAGTCAGCGTTACAAGTACATACACACAATAGTCTGCTTGATTAGTCCTCAAAATCACAAGGTTATTGCTATATGGCATAAAATGCTGGACTCTCTATAGGCAGTTGGGTGTACCCCGTACAGTATAGAATAAGATGGCTTAATTCCCGCGAAAATAGCTAGCATTCATGTCACTCGATGTCATATTTTCTGCTAGTTCGAATTATTTCTAGAGCTAGCGGTAATTGAGCTACATTGGCAACATTGCAAACGGTCGGTTTAGGGAAAACTAGAGCAGCGAAGGTGTCTGTGCGTGACCCTGGCTGGTGATGATATGAGGCATATAATTATGCCCGCAGGTGTGAGGAACAGATAAGAACTCACTCTGGGGTTTTGTGCAACAGCTCCACCAACACCCACACCCTTGTCCTAACCAGCGGAAATTAATGACGTCACCATAACTGATAAGGTGCGATATCCCAATGGTCGAAGATCACCAGTATATGCTATACATATGTGTGTGTGTGTGTGTGTGTGTGTGTGTGTGTGTGTGTGTCTACTACCGCAATATTTAATCACAGCAGACTTATTTTCTCTCTCTCACAGTGTAGTAAACCTTCTTCTAACTTGGTTTATGATATATACTGTACTATCCCTTTATTAGTAGTACGGACTACACGTAATTAGAGAGGTGCAAGAAGTACAGGACCCCTACTGTAAGCAAGAGTATGGAGGGTACCGGGTAGGGTTATGGGGTCGGAGAGAAAAGTGGGTGGGTTGGGTGGGAGTGTGGGACTATGAGGAAGGGAGGAGGAGAGGATAGCTCTCCACCGTGCAGTGTTACAAACACCTTAGTCCACGGAAAAGGAAACGAACTTATTCCGACGTCTGTACATCACCAGGACAGTCACAGGTCTGCCACACTCATATATACATCACCAGGACAGTCACAGGTCTGCCACACTCACATATACATCACCAGGACAGTCACAGGTCTGCCACACTCACATATACATCACCAGGACAGTCACAGGTCTGCCACATTACAGGTCTGACTGAAATATGAAGTTCTTCAAAATATAACGACGGGAACTGCAATTACGAGCAAAATAAATCATCGTTACCATCATGTTCATCATCCTGACCTCTTTGACCCTCGTAAGGATGGGGTAGGGTGGAGTTCATAAAACAAGAAAAGCGAAAGCAGGAAAAGTACCAACAAAATGTTCATCGACAAGGACAGGTAATCATTCCAACACCATCACGCCCCTCGGATCCTGGCTCTACCTTGCAGATCTACAGTAATTATTAGAATTTATTTATTTATTTATTTATGGAGGAGGGGTACATTTTTCCTTACAGATGTGTTTCTCTTCACCTGTTGGCAGTTCGGACCTTTATGCGTGAGAGAGCCGCTAGTGAAGCAGTAGCCAGACACTCAAATGTCTGGTACCACTGTGTGGGAGGGGAGAGGTTAAGTGAGGAGGGAGGCTGGGGGAGCTGATAGTTCCTACTCCTCCCTCTTCCATCCCCATCCTTCTCACACAGTTACCAGATAGATAAATGTTGGCTACTGCATCGCTACCACTTGTCTCACATTTACTATTTCGAAATGGTGGGCGAGTGTATAACGCGGAACTTTTCTCGGGTGTACATAATAAATGTTACCGAAAGATACCTATTATTCGAACCAGCGAATGCAACTGCTTTCAGAATCCGTAAATGCACTGGAAAACCATCATCATCATCATCATGGTCTCTCTGCCACATCAGAATGGGGTGAGGTAGTATCCGAGAAATAAAGAGAGAGGAGGGTAGAACAGTATTATGTGAGCAATAAACCCCATCTACCCAGTGGATGGACCACACCTGGTTGGAGCGCCATAACCCACTAGACCACCAGGTATCCATTTGGTTATTCAGTTACCATCCAGCACAGTAAATGATTTCCTGGGCTACAAAATATCATTTAGCTTGCCATGCAGTATAGACTCACCTCAGGGTAACTCTACACTGAGTGAGTGGATGCTAGGTGTCCACATCTACCAAATGATGAAAGCACTAGTATTAGTAGTAGTAAAAGTAGTAGTTGTAAAAAGTTGTAGTAGCAATAATAAAAGCAGTTGCTGGAGCGTACCGAACAACAGCAGCAGTAGTAGTAGACGTAGTAGTAGTTGTAGTCGTAGTAGTAGTAGTAGTAATAGTAGCAGCAGTAGAAGTAGCAGTAGCACACAAGTTCTAAAATGGTCCTTGCTGCCCAGAACCAGGTGGCGTTGAGCAGTACGAGGTGAGAGGCCTGACACCCGCCACGCTGTACGAGGTGGCAGTGCGAGCCTTCACCAGGGCGGGACCAGGCCCACTGTCCTCACCAAGTATAGTCGACTCCACCAGCCATGACGGTGAGTGGCATCCCAAGGTACACTCCAGATTACAAGTACTGTACACCTGGCCACGTCTCACATCCTTCCACACCTGCCCACACTCCCTCACTCTCCATCACTGTCATTATAGTCCAGTCCAAAGTAGTTATAGTTACAAGTGCTTAGCGGCCACAATCCCAGACGCATTTCTCGTATAACCAGCGGGAACAATTAGGGGTCAACATACATCTTTAGAAAATTTTAATCTATATAAAATTAAAACACACCTATCTGTGACCCAATTGCAGTCATCTTGCCACACACACACACACACACACACACACACACACACACACACACACACACACACGGCCAGAAGCATAGTATATTAGATGATGGAGTTAAGAGCAAAGATCAGAGGCAGGCGTGAAAAGGTGTGTGTTGTGTCCGAGTATATATCTATTTTGGAATGGATTTGAGACCACATCCACAAAAGCTAAATTTTTATTAAGATTCTGAACTGTTGTCGATTACATTGGAGGTTTCGTAGCACTTCTTCCTTAGCGATTTATGTTGCATATTACTCCTTGATATTATCTTCACTGCTATTTATATTGTTTTAATTTCACTGTTGCATCAGTGGTATACAAAAGGATTCTGAGGGGCATTGTCCAGAATAAATCGCTAAGGAAATGGTGATACGGTTGGCAAGTGGACGAACCCTTAACCCTTTAGCTGTGAACTATCTACTATGTTTTTCACTACACTCCTTTCACCTTAACTTGGCCCAGATTTTCGTCCTTTTGCAGCTTATTTCACGTAGCTCTGTGGCAGAGAAAGACTGTTAACGCTGTTCATGCTTTCCATGGCACTTCTTTGTGACCAGCATGAAAATCTAGTGTCAATCTTTTCTTACAACTCAGCATTCAGGTTGGTTGGATGGCAATTTTGGGCCAAGTTAGAGCAAGAGGAGTATAGCTTTTCAGGCCAAACGGCTTAATATACTGAAGAGAAACCTGGGCCACCTGAATGCCAAAGCCTGTCACTGTTAGCGTTCTGTACAAGGAGAGAGAATATTTTGTGTAGGAGGAGAGAGCTCTGTATTTTATGCCAGCTTACGAGGGACTTGAGTTAGCTCACAGACACTCACTGCAGGTAAAGGGCAAGAGAGCTGCTAGGACGAGTACATGGAATCCTTAGAGCTCCATTCCCCCTCTCCAGTCAAGCTTACTATACTAGGAATTCTTTTAGTTATGATTTTCTACTACAAGGAAGAAGGAACCAAAGCCAAAACCCGTAAGATTGTTTCCTTCAAAAATAAAAACAAATTAACTTCAAGACAACTTCAAGACCCGTTCATTTCGAGATGCAAAAAATCAACCGTGGAAACTAAAGAGGCTTGGCTAAAAACTCCCTCTTACCTACTAATCTACCTTATTTTACCTCTTTCATGATTACAGAGTTTTTAGTAACATCGTAAATACTTGCTTTATCCTAACTTGGCCTACAATTGCAATCTCTCCATCTTGAATGCTGAGTTATAATAATAAAGGAACACTAGATTATTATGTTAGTCACGAAGAAGTGTTATGGGAAGGGTGCAGAGCCGTAGAGTATCTTTTATTAACACTAGATTATTCTGTTAGTCACGAGGAAGTGTTATGAGAAGGGTGTAGAGCCGTAGCAATGTCATTTAATGCCACTGAATCCAAACATGTTCCCTACGTGTCAACAAGTGGGTTGGTGGAGGGTTAGTGCCCCTCCCCGTAAAACAACTAACTCAGAGACAAACGGCCACCCTTTACGGGATTTTGGCGTCTTGCTATAGACAGATAGAGAAATGACCTGCTAAAGGACGAGAATCTGGGCCAAGTTAATATGAAAGAACTATAGCAAAAAACGTCATTGTATGTAAGATGGAAATGGAAAATAACCTAAGGTAATGATCGTCAGCCCCGTCGTGTCCACCTGCCGGAGTGTCGTGCCGCGGGTCTGGGCGTGGTGGGGTGCGGGTGTGGTGGTCGCCCCCGCCCACCACCTGTGCCCACGCCGCGGTGGCCGGATATACCATCACAGCCACGCCCACCTCCTACGCCCACGCCCATGCCAACAGTAAGTGATGGGCTTTATGTCTGTCTAGCTGTTTCTTTCTCTGTCTGTCCATCTGTCTGCCTGTCTATCTATCTATCTGTCTATCTGGGTCTGTCTGTCTGTCAATATGTAGCCTATGTATGTATGTGAGTATATGTCAGTGTATCTATATATCTATGTATCTATTTGATTTTTTATTTTATCTATTATCTATCTGTAGTCAGACGCCTTAATCCCGAAGGGGGTGGCCACAAGCAAATCCCCTACATGTCATCTTGTCCTCCGTCTTCAGGCTGCCCTCCCTCCAGCTCACACCATCGTATTCGTCACTCGTATACGTCTCCACCCCAACCCTCCATCTCATCCTCGGCCTCCTTTTTCCTCTCTCTCTCTCTCTCTCTCTCTCTCTCTCTGTATTTATCTAACTACCTATATGTCTGTCTGTGTGTCTATGTACCTATCTATATCAGCCAGTCTGTCTATCTGTCTATCTATCCAACTACACCAGTGGTTCTTAAACTTTCTCGTGCAGGGGACCCTTTTTGTAAAACTAATCCTGTGGCGGACCCTTAATAATGAGTAGATATCCCTCCTACCCTACCTCTTGAGTGTAAAGGTGTTTGTAGGCTATAATGTACTAAAACTGTAACTGAATTACTTATTAATCATACTACAGAGTTGTCAAGTCACAAATATCACTGCATTCTACAAAGTCGTTCAATTGCTTCCAGATGCTATTATATGTTTTATCTGATACTCAAACTAACTTACGGGCCCCTTGGAACGTTCCACGGACCCCCAGGGGTCCGTGGACCACACTTTAAGAAACACTGGAGTACACACACACACACACACACACACACACACACACACACACACACACACACACACACACACACACACACACACACACACACACACACACACACTCTATGTCCCTAGCCCTAACAGCATAAACACCGAGAATCAAAGGTCATCCCACCAACCCTACCCTAACCACACACACACACACACACACACACACACACACACACACACACACACACACACACACACACACACAGAACTATAGGGCCTCCCACCACCCCTGCCTACTCACACCTGCGCCTTCCGGTCACCAGGTAGGGAGTGGCAGGTGAACACGACCAACCTGGAGAAGAACCTGGACTCCCTGCCGCCTTCAGCCAACGTCAGCGTCACCGTCACGGCCTTCAACGACGTCGGGTACAGCGCCCCAAACTACCCGGTCTTCTGTCGCACCGAGGATGATGGTAGAGATCGAGCATTTTAAGCCTCTATTCTGGATTGCATGGGAGACTTCGTAGGGCTTGTTCCTTAGCAATTTATCCTGGCAGACTATACCTTCATTTTGTTTTATTTTATTTACTGAGGATGATGGTAGAGATCGAGCATTTTTTGTCACTATTCTGGATTGCATGGGAGACCTCGTAGGGCCTGTTCCTTAACGATTTATTCCTGGATATTATACTTTCATCTTCTTTTACTTTATTTATTTCTATTTAATATCATTATACTCGGAACCACTGACACGCAAACGAATAAACAGAAAAGTGTAATAAGCAAAATAAATCGCTCAGGAATACGTGTTAGGAAGCTCCTAAGGGATCGAACTTACGACTCTATGACTTAGAGTCTAATGTTGAAATTCACGGTCGTATTTTAGGTTGGCTTATCGCAACACCATTTCTCTGGCGATTTATTCTACCTACTACACATTATATCCTCTTGTATGCCATCGATTTACTCTTAAGCCCTACTACTCAAAATAGATATCTAAGTAGAAGATGTTACGAACCCTCCTGTTGCCTACGATGCCACCCTCAAGGAAAATAATATTGCATTCATTAGGATGTGTGTACGTCGCTCATTCATTCATTCATTTATTCATTCGGTCAGTCATCATCATCATCATCATCATCATCATCATCAACATCAACATCATCCCAACCTCCTTTTCCCACGTCAGGATGGGGTAAGTCAGGGTTCAGAAAGCAAAGACAGAAAAAAGAAAAAGGGCTAAACATGGAACTAATCAACAGACGTCCAGCCAAATGGGCCACACATTCATTCACTCACCATTCAAGCCCCTGGAATCCTGCCTTTACCTTGCATTAATGACCATCTGCATATACTTTATCGATATTTCTTTTTATGAGAAACAAAAATTTTAATGAAAGATTGACTGCCATTCATTCATAATTCATAATTTCTTTGCTTTTCTTCATTGTGATATTGGCGACTCACTCACTCATTCACCATTCAAGCCCTCGGAATCCTGACATCACATGCATGACCATCCGAACTTTTTTCTCTGTGTCTTTTCATTTCTTTTATTTCATTTATTAATAGATGTGCTTCATCTTACCCATCAGAGGGAGTTATATCTTTGCTTCAGTGCCTGGACGATCAGATATTTTTATATATATATTTTTTTTTATTTATAGATACGTTTCATGTTGTCCATCAGAGAGAGTAATTTCTTAGTCTTCATGCCTGGCCCAGCGGAACATTATTTCTTGTTTTTTCATTTTTTTATTTATTTATAGATATGTTTCATGTTGGCCATCAGAGAGAGTAATTTCTTTATCTTCATGCCTGGTCCATCAGAACATTTCTTCTTTGTCTTTTCACTTCCTTTTTATTATTTATAGATGTGCTTCATTTCGCCCATCAGAGAGTACTATCTTTGCTTCAGTACCTGGTCCTCCTGAAGCCATACGGGCGGTGGTGACGGGGCCAACGACGCTGCTGGTTACTTGGTCTCCCCCTCGACCCTCCACAGGTGTCGTCCTCCACTACACCCTCTACTCCGCCAAGAATGACCAGGTGAGGTTGTGGAGGTAGTAAGTAAGGTAGTGAGGTAGTAAGTGAGGTTGTAAATGAGGTTGTAAGTGAGGAGGTAATGAGGTGGTAAGTGAGATTGTAAGTAAGGTTGTAAGTGAGGTAGTGGGATAAGTGAGGTTGTCAGTAAGGTTGTAAGTGGGGTAGTGAGGTTGTAAGTGAGGTTGTAAGTAAGGTTGTAAGTGAGGTAGTGAGGTTGTAAGTGAGGCAGTAAGCGAGGTGGTAAGTGAGGCTGTAAGTGAGGTTGTAAGTGAGGTAGTAATGAGGCGGTAGGTGAGGTAGTAAGTGAGGTATAGGTCCTCATTTCGTCAGTTAGGCAAGCTTCGTTACACCTCTTTCTAAGCGATTTATTTTGCTTATTACACCTTACCGTCCTTTTCTGTGTTACTTAAATCATTCTAATGTCACCATACTGTGTACAAGTAAGGTGCAAAACCATATTAACCAGCTACATCAGAAAATAAATCGGTAAGGAAGAAGTGTTAGGGCACTTCCATAACTACCGGAATTACGAGTCATCCAGGTGTTTCCAGGTAGCGGTGAAGGACGTGGTGGGCGTAGGAGGCTCTGAAGTGACGTGGAGGGAGCTAAGCGGCCTCACCCAAGGATCCAGAGTGCAGGTACCGTATGCATAGACGCCAACGACTAATTCCCTCTCGTAACTCAGACTTGCAGGAAGGACAGGTGTAAAGTCTTCTCATACTCCTTGTTCCTCCTACAAAAAGATAAGTAAATAGATAGATAGATAGACTGATAGACGGATATATAAGGATCTTGTGTACGAGAGGGAAATTATCGTAGTTTAATATACTTTCTTTTATCAGAATAGTTAAGGAAACATGGCTGCAGAATTTTCCCGTGTCCTTAGTTAACCTTGTGAGTTCATATCAGAGTTACAGCAGGGAAAGGGTCGTATGTAGGTGAGAGAATACGACCCAAGTGCTACAGGATAAGTATGAAAGTGTCTACGAGTATTTTTTGTACATTCTTGCTACTTCTTAGCGATTTTATATTAGGAAAGACCTCTCGTACAGAAGAGGTTAAATAGAGGCAATATTTAACCACTTTAGCTCGACAAATCTCTCTGAAGCCGAGGAGACATGATTGTAGTGAATTGTGTAAATGTATTAAACTGTTTTCTTAGGTGGCAGTGCAATGTAGCCATCAGATTCCTATATAGCTTGAAATATTAACCACGTCAAGGCAGCGTCATTGGATATTCTGACATTTAGACGTCCTGTATGCTGTACCCTCTTGTCAGCAATCGTACTTAGAATAACTTAGAATTACTCAGCCACTGCTTCCACCCTACCACACCTGCCCATACACCGTCACTCTAACACACCTGTCACTATAGTCCATTCCAGAGTAGAATTATAGTTGCAGGTGAAGTTAAAGTAATGGAGTACTGGACAGGTGTGAACAGGTGAAAGTCGTGGCCGAGTGTAATTCCAATATGAATTGGACTATAAAACAAAACTTACAGTTATATCACCTTCAATGTTATGTAGCCCTTATGGTACTATATTTTTCCTTTTCTCACTTATTTTCACTGAACTACTGCTGCTTTTATTAACCTTAAATTTGTCACATTGACATAATGGGGCAAAAGTTTGCCTAATATTTTACCTCTTTAAATTCTCACTTTTTTCTGCTGGGTTATATTTCGAAGCAGGTTGAAGCTTGGTATGGTTCTGTGCCTACACTTGATGCTGCTACAAAAGTTCGTCTAATAATGCACCTATACTTCTGACTTTTCTCGACTGAGAAATATCTCTATGCTGAAAGTGGCTTCGTATATTCCTCTGCCCATAGACGATTCTCATACACATGATGCGTCAGGGAAGAATGTGACAGACATGCCTGAAACGGTTTATATACGCACTGGAACAGTAAGCGAACTTCTCTTCCCGGCCTTATAGACACAGGTAGTACATGATTCTGGTGTGAAATGGCCGCACTGGAATAGTAGGTGAACTGCAGTCTCTGGCCATACACACATAATTACGTGCCCGAATTGTGGATTAGATATTGAAATTTTAACTTTAGTTGTACAAATACGTTTCATACGACTGACAAGTGTTGGCACTGCAGGTGTGGGTGACGGCCACAACAGCAGCGGGTGAAGGCAACGCCTCACCCAAGCTGACAGCCCTGCCCTCCCCCAAGTCGAGATACTCCCCCGTGGCTGTGGGTGGGGGTAGAACCTGGAGGGTCGGTGCGGGATCTGGAGTGACCCTGGGGTGTCGGGGGCTGGGGTCGCCTCCCCCCACCATCACCTGGACACGAGCCGGCGTGACAATACAGAGCAGCCAACTAACTCAGCCTCTGCCAGGAGGGGACCTTCATCTCACAGGTGGGTAAAATAAAGCCAGGCTCATTGTACTCCTTTCTAGATACAAGTGCCCCAGTATAGGCTGCCGTAATTCGTTCATTTTAGGGTCACTGCGTCACACCTTCATTTGAACTCGAGACGGAGTGACAGTAAGAGGCAGCCAACTGACTTACCCACTGCCAGAATCAACCTCCATCTCAAGAACCAGTGACGGCACGTTGCATAGTGGTCTAAATTCACCAGTTCTTGACCAGACTTCCATGTTATGCCTCTTGTTGTTTTCACCTTTACAGTCGAGGATAGTTCTGCATTTAACACTCGCCCACCACTCTGAACCACTGAATGTGAGAGAAGTGATGACGAAGCAGATATGGCTGGTTAGTATCGTCTTATATGTTATTTATACAAAGTATGGCGATACTGGAAGAATTTATGTAACATAGAAGAGGATTGTAAGGTTTAATATGCAAAATAAATCGCCCAGGAAAAGGTGATAGGGAGCTTCCATAACCGTCGAGAATACAGGCCTTGGTATGATTCTCTGTTCTTAGATGATTCTCCTTGAAAAATGTCAGGGAGGGGAATGACAGGCAAGACTGAAGTATGAATTAGGTGCAGTGAAAGAGCGGGTAAATTTTTGCGTTTGTAAATGTTAGCAGTTTCTACGGATCTTTTATTTTAACCTGGCCTAGATCATCGTCTTTTTGCTGTTTATTTTACATAGCTCTCTGGCAGTAAAAGATAATGCCCGTCTCTGCATCCTTTCCATAGCACTTCTTCGTCACTAGCATCTTATTCTAGAATTATTCAGTCATTAGAATTGTGCGTTCAAGATGGAGAATTGCCAATTTTAGGCCAAGTTAAAGTGAAAGGAGTTTAGCATTATCAGTAAGAATATCGTGGATAACGCACTCATTCCATATCACTGCTTCGTAACTAACATCTTATTCTAGTGTTAATCTATTGTTACAACTCACCGTTCGAGAGAGAGAGAGAGAGAGAGAGAGAGAGAGAGAGAGAGAGAGAGAGAGAGAGAGAGAGAGAGAGAGAGAGAGAGAGAGAGAGAGAGATATGGCAATTTTAGGCCAAGTTAAAATGACAAGCGTATAGTATCATCAGTGACAGCATCGTGTATACCGCAGCTGTGAGGGAGACTGAGAACTACACATGCTGGGTGCGAAACAGTGTGGGGGAGGACAGCGTGACCCACCAAGTTGTTGCTCTCACCCCACCACCACCACCCACCCTGGCACTAGCACACGCCACCCACCACACCCTCAACCTAACCATCACACCCACTGGCGATGGAGGGGCGCCCATTCTAGGTAAGCAGAGAGGTTTTGTGTGTGTGTGTGTGTGTGTGTGTGTGTGTGTGTGTCTATTAACGCATGGTAAAGCCACCCATTATAGGTGAAAGAGACGTTAATTACCTGTGTACAAAGTTAAGAGGTAGGGAAGGAGCAACACCCATCTAAGGTGAGCTGAAAGATCAACCTTTTAAATCCAGTGAGGTCTTTGTCAGTGGCACCTTGCTGCCTGAAGACGACTTTATTCAGCTTCAGAGAGCGTCCTAGTAGTGAAAGGGTTGTGAAGGCTGTATCTAACCCTTCAGTTTGAGAAGCCTGAATAAATGGGTTTGGAGATAACAAGAAGGAACAACAACAACAACAGCAGCAGCAAAAGCAATCTGAGTGTCCGTGCAATACCCGAAAAGATTACACATATAAAACTTGTACTGAATATTGTGGAGAAATCGATAAGCCTGCGTGTAGTCAGGTTCTTTCATACCCAAGATTATCTCAACGTGATCTCGGTGGATTGCAGGCTTAACTATCCTCCTACAGTCCACCATCCTCCTCTCAGGGGACAGGGATGTAGGTGAAGGATGTTTGCATAAGCAGGTAATTGAGCCATCCAATTATATCAGTGCTACCACATGAAGGCGTCCCTCTCCACCATCGCGTGTACAGTCTTCGTTGTATGTCGATGATGCCCCATAATTCACTGCAACAGGTTTTGTAAATAAAGCAAACCTGGCAAATAGTGTTTATAGGTACCAATGAAACCTTACTAGGCGGTTTCCCTGCATATTGTACCCGACTTAACCCTCTGGCTGCCGCTACCTGTCATACCAGACACTGGCATACGCCGCAGGTGTGGACGCCCACCTACCTCCCTACGCCACACCAAACCTACTACTGTACATAACGTACTATGACTTTTTCCTCCTCTTCTTCCTCTTCTTTCTTCTCCTCATCCCCTTCCTTCTCCTCCTCCTATTCCTCCTCCTCTTCGTCTTCCTTCTCCTCCCCCTCCTCTTCTTCCTCTTGCATCTCCTCCTTCTCTTCCTCTTCCTTCTCCTCCTCCTCTTCCACTTCCTTCTCCTCCTTTTTACTCCTCCTCCTCTGCTTCGTTTTCCTACTCCTCCTCCTCCTTTTCCTTCTGCACTTCCCCTTCCTTTTCCTATTCCTCTTCCTCTTGATTCTCCTTTTTCTACCCAGCTTTCTCTTCCTTCTCCTCCTTATCCTTTTCTTCCTTCTCCTCCTTCTCCTCTTTCATTTCCTCTTCCTAATCCTCCTCTTCTTCCTTCTCCTCCTTTTCCTCCTCCCTCTTCCTCTTCCTCCCCCTATCTTCTTCCCCCTCCTCCTCTTCTTCCCTCTTCTCCTTTTCCTAAACCCTCTTCCTCTTCCTCCCCCTCCTCCTCCTCTTCCCCCTCCTCTTCTTCTTCTCTCTCCTCCTTTTCCTCCTCCCTCGTCCTCTGTCTCCCCCTCCTCCTCTTCTTCCTCCACCTCCTTTTCCTCCCCCCCTCCTCTTCCTCTCCTCCTCTACTTCCCCCTCCTCCTCTTCCTTCCTCTCCTCCTCTACTTCCCCCTCCTCCTCTTCCTTCCTCTCCTCCTCTTCCTCTTTCCTCCTCTTCCTCCCCATCCTCCACTTCCTCCTCGGAGGTAAGTTGATTACTTCTACTACTACTTATGCTAATACCACTACTAGTCTAGTTCTAGTCTAGTAGGCTACTAGTACTAGTATTAGAATTGAACTAGACTAGCACTAGTACTAGTACAAGTCTAGTACTAGTACTAGTACAAGTACTAGTTCTACTGGTACTAGTATTCGTACTAGTACTAGAATAGAACTAGACTAGCACTAGTCCTAGTACTACTAGTACTAGTATGAGACTAGTAGTAGTAATAAACTAGGCCTAGTACTAGTACTAATACTAGTACAAGTAATACTAGTCCTAGTATTTATAAACTAGTGCTAGGAGTACTAGCAGTACTAGTGCTAGGAGTACTAGCAGTACTAGTGCTAGGAGTACTAGCAGTACTAGTGCTAGGAGTACTAGCAGTACTAGTGCTAGGAGTACTAGCAGTACTAGTGCTAGGAGTAAGTAGCAGTAGCTACTAGTACCAGGAGTACTAGCAGTACTAGTACTAGTAGTATTATTACGAGCACTTCTACTACTACTACAACTACTACTGCTGCTGCTGGTTGTAGTAGTACTACTACAGCCACTAGTCCTTGTACTATTACTGTTATTACAATATGGACCCCTCCTCCTCATTTTCTTCTTGTTTTTGTTCTTTTTCTTATCCCTAGTTCCCTCCTCTCTCTCTCTCTCTCTCTCTCTCTCTCTCTGTTCCAGTCAGAGTTCAAACTCTACCACTGCAGGATCAGGCGAACAATGATGGTTAGAATGCGCCTTCGGACGCAGCCAGCTGACCATGATGCGTCCAATTGCTTGTCAGAGTCTTGCATTACCAAATATTTTTTACTATTACACATAAGATGGTTCAGTGTCAGTATGTATAGCATGAAAATAAGTATGATGAATTTCACTATTTCCCGTAGCTCCTACAAGAGAAACGGATGCATATTATGTCATTTTCACTACGAGATTTTGAGAAAAAACGGACACCATATTGGCGGGCACCAAACGTCAACTCAACCTCTCGTCAGCTGAGAATCATTACAGACGAGATCAGACGAGGACTCCAACACTGGCACTCCAGACGAAGGAGAATGGCAGCGTATAAGGGGTACTGATGCTGGACCCAGAACCTCGTGTTCACATCTGCACCATGACCACAAAACATTCCACCTACCACCAAAAAGCCAACAGATTTCTTCAATCTCTTCTTCACAGACGCATTAATAAACAATATGCTCCAAGAAACCAACAAATACAGTGATCAGTATATCACTAACACAAAGGAGTACCTGGATAGCCATCCCAAGTCCCGAGTGCATCAGTGGATCCAACAAAGGACATACCAACCCACACGAAATAAGGGCTTTGTTTGGTGTTGTTATCAGTATGAGACTACAGTAATTAGGAAACCAAGCACTGAAAGTTATTGGATGACCACAAGCCCCAGTTTGGCTACCCCTTGGTTTCCTCAACACGTCAACCGCAATAGATTCCAACTTCAGTGATAACTCTCTACCAGCCCAAGGAAGACCTATTCTTCACAAGATACAACCACTTACTGACCGCTTTACCCTTGTTTTTGCTCATTATTTTCAGCCAAGTAAGGATGTTTCACTGGATGAGAGCATGATTGGCTTCACAGAGAAAATCCCTCATCTGCGACAGTATTGTACATGCCAAATAAACATCAAGCTTGGTTTGGAATTAAGCTTTCGTGTCTATGTTATACTGCCTGGAGCTATACCCATACTTTTGAAGTATATGCAGATCAAGCTAATTTGTAAGCTCAGCATAACAAATGTGACATATGTCACGAAATTCAGACTCCTAGATCAAGGAGGGCTGTTAAACAAGGCTATAACGTTGGTCTCGACAGCTATTTCACTTCGCCGAACCTCCTCAGATGCCTCTACCAACGAGACACAATGGTGACTGGATGAGTTAGGCGAAACAGAGTTGGACTACTAAAAGGTTTGAAGGCAACCCGGCTTCAGAACAGTCAGACTACTGAATGGCAGCAAAATAACCTACTCTGTGTGAAGTACAAAGATGACCTCAAGAAACCAGTCCTGTTGTCAACAATATACAGAGGAGGGTTTACTGAATACACAAACAGACGAGGAGTTATTACAAGGAAGCCAAAAATTGTAAGAGAGTACAACAGAATAATAAGTGATGTGGACAGCAAAGACAGCAAGCTCTACTCCTACCTAAGTGAACGACGTTCACTGAAAAGGACAGAGAAAGTTGCCTTTTACTTCTTTGGCACAGCTATGCTGAACAGCTACATACTGTATAAAAAACACACACACCAGCAGGCGAGTTTTGTCCAGACTGGAATACATGGGGACAGTGACTGAAGACCTGGTCTCTCCTTACAAACCAAACAAGAGAAACTCAGAGAGAAAAAGACCAGAGGAAAGGCGCTCACTAGATTCCCTAGACACAGATGACATGGCGTCCACAGCTTCAGTTAATCAGTTAGAGAAATTGACAAGAGGAAAATTCAGAGATTGTGTGACAGACCATGACCGTCGTGTATACGGTCTACTTATAAATGTAATGAGTGTGATGTGGGGCTGTGTGTCACCAGTTTCCATAGATATCATCAATAGCAACAATAAGTCATCACATGTATCACAGTGGTGAATATCAGTGCCACTACATCCATTATGTATTACTTCAGCCACAAAATATATTACAATTGGATTATTTGACATTGTGCAACTCCACAATCCACACATTCATATAATTCGAATTATATCTATGAATAGGCCTAATATTTATGCAACAAAAATGGTTACATGATTGTTACGTTATAGAGCAAGAACATTAGTTTTGTTACAATTATTCTCTTACACAAAGAAGAAAAGAATTAACCCTATTGTCTTTACATATTGTACGTGACACCCTAGTAGAATAATACGTCGCATTCCTTTAGGTAAAGTTCATTTTTTTTTCCATGCGGATTTCAGTAGCATAGAAACCTTATCATCATTGATTTCAGAGATGTTAACAGAGTTTTTTCTTGTAATGAATCCAGGTTATCTCTTATAGATAAGAAAAAAAAAATCATTTATATCATATTTTTGCTTGTTTTTATGATCCACTATCCATTACTTAGTGGAAAATGCTGGAAGACTTGAGAAATAAATGAAACTGGTAATAGAGAAAAAGGTAGAAGGGAAGACGAAAGGTGAGGTAAGCGAGTAAGGACGACAAAAGAAGTTGAAAGGATATTATGATAACCTGGAAGGAATAATTTTGAAATAAACAAATGCTTGGAAAGGAGATGCAATGAGAGAAATAAGCATAGTGATAATGAATAAGGAGTTAACGAAAACAAAAAGTATAACAGGCAAACACGAAAAAAAGACTCGAAAACTCATCAATATAATAATTCTTGTCTTTAAATATATCGGAATCATATTTATGACTACTTATGGTACCGGTATGACATTTGGCGCCAGAAAAAAAAAAAAAGTGTTTGTCTTTGCTTCTATGAATATCTATAAAGCAGCGACACTATGACTGTTTTCATACTTTAATTCGTTAGCTGATAAAGTTCATTTACACCGGTGCCTTTTTTCCCTTGAAAAATAGAACATGAAAAAGCTATCTTCATTATTTCGTCACGTAATACTTTCACATAACGTAACATAAGATCTGGAATTAATAAATAATATTATTATGCAATGTAGAAATAGACATCGGGGTTTGAATTTATACACACAGAGAATCTAGGGTAGCGTCCAGACACCTAAGAAACATCGAGTGTTGCGTCGAAATGCACATAAATTGCTGCCTTACTCTCGTTTCATTTGGTATCGGCGGGATAATGTCTGAAAGACCAATAATGAAGTAATAACTACCACATGATGTCTGATACCTCTGTTAAAATATGGATAATTATTGCGCAAGTTTGGAAAGTTTTACATTACTCCAGGACTGATTTATAAAGATGCTTATCTAAAGCCACAAAACTGGCTTAATCTGGCAGCGAACCGACAAAGCCAGTAATGTGGCTTGTGGCAGTGAACCGATCAAGCCACTAAACTGGCTTGTGGCAGTCTAAGGGTTAATGATAAGAGATGGACCTAAAAACTGCGACATGTAACTACGACTTTGTGTGTGTGTGTGTGTGTGTGTGTGTGTGTGTGTGTGTGTGTGTGTGTGTGTGTGTGTGTGTGTGTGTGTGTGTGTGTGTGTGTGTGTTTAGAGACAGTAACACCCCGTAACACCGATGCCGCAGTCATAATGTGTCACCAACAGGGTACACCGTGCACCACCGGGTAAGGGCGGGTGAGTGGGTGGAGGTGCGTGTTGATAGAGGTGGTACAGGTGCAGTGGTGCGAGGTCTGCCGTGTGGAGCGCCTCACCACCTCTACCTCACCGCGTGGAACAGCCAGGGCACCAGTCCACCCAGCCCCGTCCTTCTGGCCACCACACTGGGCAGCCGTAAGTACCTCATTCTTCGCAGTCCTTCTGAAGCTTCTCTTTTAGATCCCTCATACAGACACAATGCCAAGACAAAGCTCACTAACGCTCCAGTATACCCAAAATATAATGCCACCACCATCACAATACACTCACTTCAAGCACCACACACTGCAGTTTCAATAAAGCCTCAATATAGATTCAACAAAGGACAATAGGGAGTGACCGGTTGACCTGCTGGTTTCCTACAGTCCACTGAGTCCAGGACAACAACAACAACAACTAGAACTACCACTGCTACTACTACTACTACTACTACTACTTCTATTACTACTACTACTACTACTACTACTACTACTACTACTAGTACTACTACTACTACTCCTACTGCTACTACTACTACTACTGTTACTACTACTACTACTACTACCACCACTGTTACTACTGCTACTACTACTACTACTGTTACTACTACTACTACTACTACCACTACTACAACTACTACTACTACTACTACTACTACTACTACTGCTACTACTACTACTACTACTACTACTACTCTCATGGACATAACTTCAGCTAATATCTTGTGTTTCTCACGTTCTGCTGCTGTCTAATATTGCTACGCTGGAAGGGGTCTGACACATTTCTCTGGCCACGTATGATTCTCTGATATGATGCCTCAGGAGGGAAAGTGACGGATATGTCCTGAGTGTGAAGCAGAAGCAGTGGAATAGCAGGCAAACTTTTGTCTGTCTGTAAAAACTGGATATGTTCCGCGCTGGACACTCGCTCACGAATTGCAGTCTGAATGTGAGATTAGTGATAAAGGAGGAAGGTTTATACTTACGCCTATCAAGTACACGAGGTTTACGAAGGGAGGGAACTTTTACCAGGTCCTACTCTTCCTCTGACGGCTTCTGGTTACTTCATATATTCCCCATTAGATACACACAGACTGAAGCTTCTCAATGTAAGACCAATGACAGAAGAAGGTTTATATTAATACCTGTCCTCTGTAGTGTATTTTAAGTTATACAGTATATACACACAGCCACGAATCATACCCATCCACACTCGCCCATACGCCTTCACTCTAACAGCGGCACCTGTAATTACTGTATAAAACTTCCAGGTAAGAATTATAATATTACAGGTGATGGTATTAGTTTGATGTAGGGCAGGTGTGGAAAGGTGAGTCTAGGGGCCTTATTCTCTTCCATTAAGGAAGCTTCCTAACACCTCTTCCTAAGCGATTTATTTTGCTTATTACTCCCTACTGTCCACTTGTGTGTCCTTTAAATCATTCAGATATCACTATAGTCAACACAAATAACATACAGACTGATATTAACCAACAGTATCCAAAACTAAATCGCTAAGGAAGAGGTGTTAGAGCTTCCTAAACCGACGAGAATACAAGCCTAGTGTAATTGTAACCTGGAATGGGTCATTGAGGCAGGCAATTAAGGTATGCTAATTGCTAATCTTCCTGTGACAGCCCCTGGACGCCCCGACCCTGCCCAGCTGGTGGAGGTCAATTCTACCTGCGTCACACTACGCCTCTACACCTGGCCGGAAGTTGTCTGCCCCATTACACACTGGAAGGTAACGTTACCCTCTCCTCACACTAATTTTGACAGAGCTATCCTTCCCCATCAAGCTGTCCTCCCTTCACATCACCCTCATGCACATACCCCTCCATCCCATCCATTCACTTCATCCTCGATCCCACCCATATACCTCTCCATCCTTTCCCTTCATCCTCGATCCCCACCTCCCCTTTACCAACTCCTCCCTCAAATACATACATTCTCCTAGTCAGTCTCTCATTCTCCATTTTCTCCACATGACCACAATGCTTATTATTAATACCGACATACTGTAATATACGAGAGGATGCTGAGAGAATCATGATAGCAGTGATAATATGAGATATAGAGTTAATACGAGAATGTTTATGATGTTACTTGTAGTATTCCCAAAGTTTGGTCTCTTGTACACAGGATAATCTCAACCACAATATGATAATGATGATGATGATGATGATGATGATGAAGACGAAGAGGACAGACGATGATAAATATGATGATGATGATGAAGAGGACAGACGATGATAAATATGATGATGATGATGATGATGATGATGAAGAGGACAGACGATGATAAATATGATGATGATGATGATGATGATGAAGAAGACAGACGATGATAAATATGATGATGATGAAGATGAAGACAATGAAGACGATGATGATGAATATGAAGAAAATGATGATGATGATGATGATGATGAAGAAAATGATGATGATGATGATGATGATGTCACTTAGGTCATCCTCACAGTTCAGTCTCTCACATCTGACATCTTCGCCAGGTTGAGCAGAGCAGGGACGTCTCCAAGGGCGGGTGGACTTCCCTTCACTCGCATGTGACCCGCGACATGAGTGACCTTGGCGTGTGTGACCTGACCTCATCTTCGTGGCACCTGCTGAGGATCACGGCCGCTTCCACCGCCGGAGACACCACCGTTGTATACAGAGTGGCGACCAAGGACAGCCAAGGAGGTGAGCTTTGAGGGAGGTGAGCTTTGAGGGAGGTGAGCTTTGAGGGAGGTGAGCTTCGAGGGAGGTGAGCTTCGAGGGAGGTGAGCTTCGAGGGAGGTGAGCTTCGAGGGAGGTGAGCTTCGAGGGAGGTGAGCTTTGAGGGAGGTGAGCTTTGAGGGAGGTGAGCTTTGAGGGAGGTGAGCTTCGAGGGAGGTGAGCTTTGAGGGAGGTGAGCTTCGAGGGAGGTGAGCTTCGAGGGAGGTGAGCTTCGAGGGTAATTACTGCAGTTTCGAACAGTTAGTCTCTGTTTGCATAGTTGACTGAGGTTAGATTGATTGCCCTTGATTAGTTAGGTTAGTTTGATTAGACCTGGGTTGTTAGGTCAGGCGAGCTTAGACAAAAAATATAATCAGAATAACCTTGATTGTCCGGTACTGCAAATTCACCGGTGTAGGCATATTTGACAGACAATTGTGTGTGTGTGTGTGTGTGTGTGTGTGTGTGTGTGTGTGTGTTAACCTGAGAATATCCCTAACCCCTTGAAGTTTATGTAGTGGCAAAGCACTGTCAGACTGAAGGCTGGATATTATGGTTTATTTATCGTTAGCTAAGCTGGTCCTGATTTTTTACTTTTTATCTCCCGCCTTTACCAAGCAGGGGGGAAAATGTTTTTGCCCACGTCTGTGCATGTGTGTGTGTGTGTGTGTGTGTGTGTGTGTGTGTGTATCAGTTCCCATTATATCTCATGAACGGCTTGAGTTATCATCATGAAATCATCAGGGTATCAATATATGGCCCAAATCTTGGACGAGTTCGAAAATGGGCACTCGGGGTCAAGGTCAAGGTCACAGAAATGCAGGGCCGTACCTAGAGATTTGGAGGCCCGGGGGGCTAGGTTCTTTGCGGGGCCCCCCTCCTGGAGGGGGGGCCCCCCCGCAAAGATCCTAGCCCCCCTAATTCTCAAAACTTATCTATTATCTCAGCCGGGATTGTCGGGATGATCTATCTATCTATCTATATACCTAGGCTGCTTCCCCCAAGGAAAGGGATGATAAATATATATATTTTTAAATATTAATTAAAAAGCTTATAAATTTTTAAGGCTTTTTGAGGCCACCCTCAATTGCGGGCCCGGGGGGCAGTTTCAAACAGCCTCCCCCCCCCCCTCAGGTACGCCACTGCCAAAATGGCTGCCAAAGGTCAGCTAGTTTTTATCGCTCGCCTTTAACACCATTATTTCTCATGAATGGCTTAAGCTATCAACATGAAACCCTCAGGGTATCAAGATAAGGCCCAAATCTTTCCGGCCTACCCCGGGGGGACTGCCATCCCCTTGTGTCCCCTAGGGGGAGCGCGGCCCCAGGGCACCCTGAGAGTGGCGCCCCCCAGGGAGGGCGTCGCCATCCGCCCCCCCCCGGGGGGTCAGGCGTGTAACTTTGCCAACAGTATATTCTGGCGGGCCATTAGCATTCGACTCCCGAATGCTTTTCTTTCATTTAATATGGACTGGCTTTTTGTGAAACGCGGTGACTGAATTCCATAGAGTTGTGCGAATTTTCTTCACATTTGGGATGTAAGTAGCTTGTTACTTGGCCAACAGCATATTCTCGCTGGCGTTTAGCATTCGGCTCCCGGATGCTTTTTTTCATTGTAGCTGATTTTCACGTTGCCCAGTGAGAGAGAGAGAGAGAGAGAGAGAGAGAGAGAGCTACAGGTGTACATATTTTCCACAGCATTTCTTCAGGACTAACGTCATAGCATTCTGGGCTTAATTTATCGTTACAGTTCGGCTTTCAAGATGGTGAGACGGCAATTTTTGGCCAAACTGAAGTGAAAATAGTATAGTAACCAAGGAGACTCATCCCTGCTTTATAAATAAGGCTCATGTTGTGGGAGTGGCAGAGTTTCATCAGAAAAAAATGAAAAAGAAAAGTTGAATTTGGTTGTCAACAAGGACAGTGATGGAGACCAAGATGTGTAGTCTCTCCCCCTCCCCTCTCTCTCTCTAACAAGGATAAAGAACTATTGGATGAAAAGCAGCAATACATGTTCCGAAGCTCCAGTCGTATGAATCCGACCTCGTGAATAAAGCTTCGTTCATTAAGGATTTTAAATAGCTTGTGGTGATGCATATATAATTAACTGTCACTAGAAAATTTAAATGGATGCAGTCTATGGACAAGGAATGGAAAATACCTCCCCCCCCATCTTTTCTGATAACAGCTGGATCTGCCCCTCGACTCAAAAGCGCGTATTCCCCAGGCTTCATCACGGCGGAGTCGGTGCAGGAGGTGCCCCCTAGTGTGGCCAGGAGTGTGGACGCCTGGCTGGACGCACACATCGTGGCGGGGGTGGTCAGTGCCCTGCTCCTCGCCACGGCATTCATCATCTGTGTCTGCGTCGCCGTCAGGAGGAGAAAATACGGCGGTTACAGGTACGTTGGGGCCTTGGTTTTGGGGCATACTGTAGATATGCGTGTATGTGTGTTGGCTTTTGGGTATACTGTAGATATGAGTGTATGTGTTGGCTTTTGAGTATACTGTAGATATGAGTGTATGTGTTGGCTTTTGAGTATACTGTAGATATGAGTCGGGGTCTTGGTTTCTTGGTTATACTGTAGATATGGATGTAGGTCATGGCTTTTGGGTATACTGTAGATATATATTTTTGACAGTACGGTATTGTAAGTGACACAGGGGGCTCCGTATCGCCTCTTCCATAGCGATTTAGTCCACTTATTTTGCATCTTACACCTTGACATTCCTTTTAGGTGATGTTTATTGTTTATTATAGACATAGCTTGAGGTGTAAGCTGCAGAATAAACAGCAATGGAAGAGGTGTTAAGACATCCCCAAGGCCACCCAAGGGACGGGGCACAATTTCTTCAGCCGAGAATGAGCATGAGTAAAATAATAATTGATATAAAATAAAAATAATGATTGATAACAACAACAACAATAATAATAATAATAATAATAATAATAATAATAATAATAATAATAATAATAATAATAATAATAATTAAGAAGAAGAAGAAGAAAAAGAAGATGAAGAAGACGAAGGAGAAGGAGAAGAAGAAGAAGAAGAAGAAGAAGAGGAGGAGGAGGAGGAGGAGGAGGAGGAGGAGGAGGAGGAGGAAGAGAAGAAGAAGAAGAAGAAAAAGAAGAAGGAGGAGGAGGAGGAGGAGGAAGAGGAGGAGGAGCATTACATAGGATTACAAAGGAAGGCAAACAGCAACAGACCTTATAGTCCTTTCGAGGCTGCTTGTTACAGAGAAAGCTATGACTACAAGATCTAACTCTACATGCTGAAGGATAAGGATAGTAAAGCAAGAAGGCTCCCCCCACCCCCAAACCCTCCAGGAAAAAGTGAGAAAAACCACCATGCAGCATAGAAAAACTGACATGGAAATTTCACAGGTAATACTGGAAAGAAAAGTCACATTCTATAATATTTTATCTATAAGCTACCCGACTGAGTAACCTGAAAGAGAAATTAATCAAATCAACTGATAGTCACGGCATGACATTATAAATCGGTACATTGAGTTAATGGGAAGTCTGTAGACATAACGTGGAAACTACACAGTGCACAGTCTGGATGTTTAAGGGTGGTGCGGCAACCTTACCTGGCGCTTTAAGGTAGGCAGCAGTCAATCAGGCTCTAGCTCCGTTCACTCCACTGAGACGAAGAACTTTCCCGTGTGGGACAAGTACACAAGTCTCCTCCTGAAGCAGTGACCCCTGGTACATTTAAAATATCCCGATGGTGGTCACTTGTCTAACAGGGACCCTCAGTGATCCACAGCCCATCACAGGTCGAAAGTAAGAGTAGTGACCGTTAACTCAGGGTTATCTGTGCAGATCCTAATCTGTGCTTATATTGCTTTCTTTGCATTGGGGAAATTGGAAAATATATAAGATGGGGTGTATTATAGACAAAAAGGGACTGTACAGTGCACAGTGTGGATGTACAGTGCACAGAGGAGGAGGAGGAGGAGGAGGAGGAGGAGGAGGAGGAAGGAAAAGGAGAAGGAGAAGGAGAAATGAAAGTCATTATTTTCCAAACCCACAATACTCAAGCATCACTGTACAAGTGACATAACAAATGGTCAAAGAAAACCAATAAAAAATCAAAACACACACACACACACACACACACACACACACACACACACACACACACACACACACACACACACACACACACACACACACACACACACACCGTCTAGAAGAAAGGCTCCGTAAACAGAAGAACAGAGAGACAGAGGGAATTAACGGGCCAACAGTCACCTTCAGTCGCTTATCAGTATTGTGTCCTTCCTTCTCTGTCACTTTCTTCCGCCTTCATCAGGCCGTATCTTCGTCCACAGAAGCTCGTATTCTCATAGTGTAAAGAAACTCCCTAGCACCTCCTCCCTAGCGATTTATTTTTGGATATGATTGGTTTATATCCTTTTGTACGATATTTATGCAGAGTGCGGCGATATTGAAAGGGTTTATTTTAACTGAACAGTACAGTAAGGTGTAATAAGCAAACTAAATTGCTTAGGAAAAGGTGGTAGGGAGCTTCCTTAGCCGACGAGAGTTCGTGCACAGCCTTGCATTGTATTCGTCATATTGGTAACATGTAAAATTATTTCATGTGGCACTTCCCATTGCCACAACCGGCAGAGAAGTGATGGCGATCATTCTCCCGTGAGAGCTCATTAATTTTTAGCAAGATTCCTTTGTCGCCTCACTCCTGCTGTATATTTCTCCTGCTTCTCATCGCTACATAATTCCTTCCCTTTTCTAGCAGTCTGTTTTGTCATCGATGCCATATAAGTCGCGGTGTTATGGCTGTCAAAATCAAAATATATTCGCTTTGAACAGTTCTTTTTTTCTATTTTCGTCCTTTGGCAGCTTATTTCGCGTAGCTCAGTGGCAGAGATAACAGACCTTCTGCTGTACATCTTTTCCATACCAATTCTTTGTGACGAGCGCTATTTGTTGTGTCAGTCTCTAGTTACTACTCAGCTTTCTAGATGAAGAGTTAGCAGATTTAGATCAAGTTAAACAAAGTGTGGGAAAAAATATAGGGAAACATGTGAAATTGAGTCAGGATTCCTGGGCCTTGAACGCAGAGTGAGTTAGTGTGTTGCCCATTTTACTGTTCATGCCTTTGTTTTAATTCCCACTCTACTGTATTTTCTTCTTTCTTGCATTCTGAATCCTGCTTCACCCCATGATGATAATAATGATGATGATGAGGAGGAGGAGGAGGATAAATGTGATGATGATGGTGATGATGATAATGATGATGATGATGAGGAGGAGGTGGATAAATGTGATGATGATGGTGATGATGATAATGATGATAAAAGTGATGGACATTATGATGATGATGATGATGATGATGATAAAAATGATTGCGATTATGATGATGAAGAGGAGGAGGAGGAGGAGGAGGAAAATATAGATGATGATGATGATGATGATGATGATGATGATAGTGATGAACCAGCATAACTAGCCGTATCCCTGACCAGCAGACAGGGCGGGAGTGTGGACCAGAAGGGCGGCAGCGGCGAGAAGGACAACACCAAGAACTGTCAACTCACGAGAGAAGGTCACTTGTATTCCCCAGCCTCGACCAAGAAGCCAAGGGGGTCTCTCTCCTCTCTCAAGATGCAGGATGAGGCGTCGGATCCTTATGAGATATGCCCCTATGCCACCTTCAGGTAATAATTAAGGAGTCGACTTTAGCCCAGCATTATAGCACTCAAGGCATTACACATTAATAAACGGATCTTGAATTTGGCTCTGTTATATTGTTTTCGTTTTTTTTTTCTTGGAGGGAATAATATGCAGGATCCTAGTCTTTGGTTCCTTCTTCCTTGCATTAAAGAAAAAAAATTATATATGACATAGAGATTAAATATATTACACGAAACAGTTTCCTTGAAGTGAATGTAGCAAAGAATGAGGTCTCAGATCCCTATATGTCCCTATGCCTCCTGCTGTACTCCTTTTACTCTAACTTGGCCTAAAATTTCCATCTCTCCATCTTGAATGTTGAGGTGTAAAACTAGAATAACAACAGAATATGATGCTAGTCACAAAAAAGTGCTATGGAAAGGAGGTAGAGTTGCAGTATTGTCTTTTTGTGCCTTAAGTTGTATGCAACAAGCTACAAAAGAACGATAATCTGGGTCATGTTTGAGCGAGAAGAGTATAGCAACACTCGATCAATGGACTTAAAGCCATGACTATATTACATAGGGATTTACATATTACATACACAATATAGAGGACGATAGACTGGAGTAAATATAAGTGAAAGACTGGATAATACTTCAGAGCCTTAAGATCTATCTATTCATCTATCTGTCTATTGCCAGATGCCTTAATCCCGTAAGGGGTGGCCACAAACAAAGCGCCTCCATGTCGCCCTATCCCCCGCAAATTCACTGCCCTGCTCCCAGCTCACAGCCTCCTCTCTTGTATACCTCTGCACTCCAACCCTCCAGCTCATCCTTGGCCTCCCCCTTCCTCTCTCCCCCTCCACCTCACTCACATACACTCTCCTCTTTAGCTTCTCACTCTCCATCCCCCTCCACCTCACTCACATACATTCTCCTCGTTAGTCTCTCACTCTCCATCCTCTCCACATGGCCAAACCACCTCAGTGTGTTCCTCCTAACGCTTCCTATCACATCCACAGATATTCCCTTAAATATCAATCAGTCGACTTTATCCCATAGTTATTTTACACAGATACTTGTACAGAGTAGGCTGGTCCATATTTTACACGTCCCTAGTTTCGTGTGTTGCTGGTACGGCTTAATCAGCGTTACCAGCGTCTACCAGGCATTATTTTTCTGCTTTCCACCAGTTTTATACTTTATATTGTCTGCTCTTCACCTAAACTCTCTGCATGGTTGATTAGCAATTTCAGAAGACAAAAACACATGTCCCTACGACACCAGCAGACTGAGCCGTCCCCGCAACAGACAAAATAGATGGGTGCAATATACGACCCTCCTTATAAAAGCAATAAATAGCCAACAACAGTGTAAATGGCGCAATGCACGCTTTCTCCCTCTATTTATGTGTTTACAAGCAGACTTCAGGCTCAGAGCACTGCGTTTGTTTGTATTTGATTGGATGGATCTCTTTACAGCAAACAGGGCAAGAGATATACTATATATTTAGCTGACTGAGAAATTATTAAGCAAAGTTTCAAAATTCAAAAATGCTACATGAAACTTTAAGCCTGTCTCTGAATACAGAGCCTCTGGTGATTGTACACAAATATATATAATTATTAAAACTATAAATATATCTAATTATAAACACTGTAAATGTAACTACACTGTACTGTAAGACTAGAGGCTTTTTGTGATGTTATTTGACACGCACTTAATCATAGTCTGTCCTAAATTTAAAGTAACTTTGGCAAGATAGGTGGGTCCTTCCATTCAGGTCTTCACCTTCACCTCAATGTCATCTTCGTTTCTCCCCCTCCCTTTCTCTCCCTCTCTCTCTCTTTCTTTCCCTCTCCATGTACTGGCATCTTGTAGCGTGGGTAGTTCGGAAGACACTTTAGAGTACGAATTGTCCCAGTACGCAATGACCCCTCGTGACTGCCTTGCTGTTTCCCTTCACTCCCCCCCCCCCAGTGACCGCCACCAGCCCCAGCAGTCCCCAGCTGCCTACGGTCAGGTCCCCAGGCAGCGGTCCCAGTCCCACTACAAGGAGACAGGTGAGGCAGGGGTGAGGCAGCGATCCCAGTCCCACTACAAGGAGACAGGTGAGGCAGGGGTGAGGCAGCGATCCCAGTCCCACTACAAGGAGGCAGGTGAGGCAGGGGTGAGGCAGTAGTCCCAGTTCCGTACATAGAGGCAGGTGAGGCAGGGGTGAGGCAGTAGTCCCAGTTCCGTACATAGAGGCAGGTGAGGCAGGGGTGAGGCAGCGGTCCCAGTCCCACTACAAGGAAGCAGGAGAGGCAAGGGTGAGGCAGCGGTCCCAGTCCCACTACAAGGAGGCAGGTGAGGCAAGGGTGTGGCAGAAATAGGCAGCAGTCCCATTACAAGGAGGCAGGTGAGGCAGTGGTCCCAGTCCCACTACAAGGAGGCAGGTGAGGCAGTGGTCCCAGTCCCACTACAAGGAGACAGGTGAGGCAGTGGTAGGCAGGAGTCACACTACAAGGAGGCAGGGGGGAGGCAGCGGTAAGGCAGATGTAGGCAGGAGTCACACTAGAAGGAGACAGGCTAGGATGGGGAAGGGGTGAGACAGGAGTGAGGCAGGGGTGAGACAGATATAGGTAAATGGAATGCTAGAAGAGGCAGGGGTGAGACAGATGCAGGTAGGAGTCACACCAGAAGGAAACAGGCTAGGGTGAGGCAGGGGTGAGACAGGGGTGAAACAGGGGTGAGGCAGATATAGGTAAATGGCATACTAGAAGAGGCAGGCGTGAGGGAGATGCAGGCAGGTGTCACACTACGAGGAAACAGGTGAGGGTGAGGGAGAGGTAAGGCGGATGTGGGTAAAAGGCATACTAGAATAGGCAGGGGTGAGACAGATGCAGGCAGGAGTCACACTAGTAGGAGACAGGTGAGGATGAAGCAGGGGTGAGGCAGAGATGAGGCAGGAGTCACACTAGAAGGAGACAGGTGAGGGTGAGGCAGGGGTGAGGCAGAGATGAGGCAGGGTGAGGCAGGAGTGAGGCAGATACCCAACAGTCAGCTGGTGATGCATAAACACTTAGTCAATACTCCCTTCACCTTAACCTGGCCTAAAATTACCATCTCTCCACCTTGAATGCTGAGCTGATGCAAGAGATTAACACTAGGGCGTGGTGCTAATCACGAAGAAGTGCACTGAAAAGTATGTAGAGCCATAGCATTGTCATATTCTGCTACTGAGCTGTAACAATAAATTTACTCTAGGATTTGACTCTGGTTACGAAGAAATGCTGTGAAAAGGATGTAGAGCCTGACAGAGCCTTACTGCTGTCTTACCCTGCCTCTGAGATACGTGAAAGATGCTCCAGTAGAACGAAAATCTGGGCCAAGTTAAGGTGAAGAGACTAATTTGTAGGTTATATCTAAGACACACTATAGTCTCTGTCTTGCTATACCAGAGATTGCATATACAGATATCTGTGTCACATTAAAACACACACGCATTAGTCTCTGTCTTGCTATGCCAGATTTTGTGTATAACTTTGTCAGGTTGAAGTAAACGCACTAAAGCTTCCGTGTCTTGTTGTAACAGAGATCGCGTACATCAGCCGAGGCAGTCGTGGTGGGGAGTACGGGAGTGGACCCAAATCGATGCCCAGTGGTACCCAGAATGCCCCCACCGCCGCCCAGGACCAGCAGAGGGCGTGGCCGGAGGATGCCAGGAAGGACACCAGGGGCCGCCACCACCGCCCCAAGAGCCGATCCAGAGGTACAATCGCCTGCAAAACTCCTGAAGCCGTTTCTGCAACTCTGCCTACAGACTAGACAATCAGTCTCATGAGTCTGTAGAAGCCAGTATGATGACTCAGTTAGGCCACAGAAAATTGTCACCAGTCCAGTTCTATCTATCATTTCCATCTATCTATAGCTAGTCACCTCAATCCCATTAGGGGTAGCCATAAACAAATCACCTCCACGTCGCCCTGTCCTCTCCCTTTTGGCTGCCCTCCTATCTAGCACCCACTACCACACCTTGCAAACCATACGTAACATAGCTCTCGTCACCACTGAGCTCGCCAATGCCACTCCCACGACTCACATATATTTTGAGACTAAATTCCTCGCTGTTAGAGACTTCCTGATATGAGGGGCACACGGTTCTATGCAGCAGTCTGTCCCAATCCACAGCACCCCTGTTATTACATGACAGCCACACAACACAACATGACGCACAAAACAGTCACCACACAAACAGTTCCAGACCCTCTTAGAAAACATTTACATCTCCAGACGTTTCTATTTCCTACACCGGCAATGAAGAAACAACTACATATACAGTTCACACACAGGGCAGTGCAACACCTTGATCAGATCACTATACTTCACGCCCCCCTCCCAACATCCACCCATCAGAGGCATCCTAAATAGAGCTGATCGAGTTCACCTGGATAGGCATAGATCAGGACATCACCCAACCCTCCTCAATTACCAAGCTTAAAGTTAGGCTGGGTGCAATCACAGATGACACGTGCCCTGCTTGTACTGTAACTACGCCCACACAACATACCACATTATGGAGTACTGCACAACACACCACCACGACACAGACACAGCATCAACAGTGGCACCATCCCACAGGGGCAGCTGCTTACCTGCGGTCAGCTCGGCCAGGTGAACCGGGATAAAGCAACAGCAACAACAACATCATATTGCAATGTCTTTCGTTATATGAATGATTATTTTAAGAGGAAAGAGACACTGTGACAGCCCTATAGAACAAACAAAGGGATATATTCAGTCTCCACAATCAATCAATATATATATATATATATATATATATATATATATATATATATATATATATATATATATATATATATATATATATATATATATATATATATATATATATATATATATCAAACCCCTGTCGTACTTATGATTTGTATCTGTAGGATGGACAAGGGTAATGGGGGGATTTTGTTCTTTCCTTTCCATGTCCCTTCTGCTTTTTTTTTTTTTTTTTTTTTTTTTATGTGTCCGACTCAGGGCATAGGCTCCACAGCCTGCTCTCAAGGCCCAGTAGTCCTCCTACATACCATACTCCTCTCTACATGTCACCACTTCGGCACTAACACCCACCGTCCATATTGAATACATGCTAGGGCTGTCTCATACAGGACTGGTGTATTGGTATTAGCGGGGGTACTTTTATGACATGTCGGCGGGTCATCTGGTAGATCAGGAAAGTGTGCTTTCATGAAATTCAAATCCTTAAACTGTTCCCTGCCCCAGCCGGGATTCGAACCTGGGTCCATCAGGACTGCAAGCCGCCTCTCTACCGATTCAGCCACCGCCTCCCCCTCTAAAACAGTTGTACTGTAATCTATGTTAATTTTCCTGACGTTTGTAACATTTGTTTCTGCAGGAAAGACAAGAGACATAGGGAGATTCTGTGCTCCTTCTCCTTCATACGAAAGGAAATCCCAGTCATGGCAGGAGACTGGCCATAAATTTGTTTATGATTCTGGATCAAAGTTTTCTTTGTTGCAGCGGACACTCCTGGAGGTGGGCAGGACTCCAGCACAGAGAGTAACGACGCCACCTCCCCCGTGCAGCAGCCCCGCCACTACTATCAGCAACAACATCAGCAGCAAACGGCAGCGGTAGCAGCAGCAGCAGCAGCCGCGGCAGCAGCAGGAGGGCGTGTGGCGCCTCACCCGCTGCCGCCTGTCTGCCATGCCAGGTAGTCTCAGGTAGTGGAGGCTGAACTATGTAGGTGGAGCCTGGCTGCTGCAGCCCACCACTCCCCGCCACACACACCTTCCTATTAACCCCCTCCCCTTGCCACGCACTCATCCACTCCCTCGGCCTCACTCCAGTTGCCTTTCCTCCTCTACTTATCCTTTTTTTCCGCATTTTGGTCGCGTCCACACGAGAAGCGAGAGGGTGTGAATGAGTAGGGACCAGACAAGGCTGACGCTAATAACTTTTTTGATCCAGTCGTCTTCCGTTGCATTGTAATAAATATTCGTCATTATGCTCGGAATTTGATGCATCCCAAACATAGGGTATGGTCGAAATACCACTGCCCGCACCGTCCAAAGTGAGAGAAATTACCTGTCAGCTCTTATAGTTTGCCCTCAGGTGGGTTTGTGTTCCCGTTCACACCCACTCGCTGCCAGTGTGGCTTTTTTTTGAGTTACAGTGATGCAAAACCTCCCGCACGCACCTGCCCGCACCTGCCACTCTCTTTGTGTTCATGGCCTTAAGGCAACCTTTAAGGAGTTCACGCCTTCCTTGGGTTCCATCTCTAAGAGGTAAATGGGGGTCCTTCAATCATGTAACATTAACTGAGGCAGTAGACTGGGTTTATGTACTTCAAAGGGGATAATATGGGACTGGGTGTTAGTTTAATTTTATCGGTTTATGTTAAGCTACAGAACGTGGCGCAAGTTTTTTGGCGTATCAGAATGAACCAAGATTGTGTGGGCTTGAATGATGAGTGAATGGAAGCGTGGCCCATTGGATTAGGCAAACTTGTGCTGTCTGGACGTTGCTACTCCTCACCCTGCCCTTGGGTGAGAAAGGTCCAGATAATGATGATGATGATGATAATATTAACAAAGTGGCCCTCCCCACCAAGCTGGTTTATTTCTTAGCTTTACAAGGTGTCTTTATTTGTACAGTGACGTTATTAGGTTTAATCATTTCTGAACTCAGTGAAATCCAGACAGTAACAAAGAAACACCTTTGCCTATAGCACTCGTACATGTCTTTCACCCTCAACACTTCTCTTTTGCAATGGTAAATAATGTAAGATGAAAACTTACAAGATATTCCTGATTATAAAATTGAATCTAGACTTAATGCAAGGGAGGTGATTACGAATATCTTCAGCACTCACCACAGTATATAAAGCCGTAGAGTTCAGACATATTCCGCCTTAACATACTTGGGGTTTCATTATCTCGGGACTTATCTTGGGAAGATCATATTACCTCTAATGTAAAATTTGCTTCCAAGAGATTAGGCGTGCTAAGCCAACTCCGTGCCTTCTTTACCCCTGCACAGATGTTGACTATATATTGGGGTTTTATTCCCTCCCCCCCCATGTGTAGAATACAACTCTTCTCAACAAGGTGGAGTCAAAGGCTATTTGTCTCATTAACTCTCCTCCTCTTACTGGCTCCCTTCAACCTCTGTCTCTTCGCCGCAATGTCGCATTTTTATCTCTTTCTATCGCTACTTCAATGATCACCGCTTCTCTGAACTGTCTGCTTCAATCCCTTCACCACTGTGACAGGCGTGTAGCACCCGTCACACAACAAACGCTCACCCCTTTTCTGTCTAACTCTCTAATGCAAGAGTTAACCGTTACTCCCAGTCCTTCATGTATGCAACAGGTCAACTCTGGAATTTGCCTCCCTGTGCCTGTGATTCCTACTGCCCATGACCCCTAGTCTTTTAAACGCATTGTGTTCAGGCATCTCAAAATGGGCGGATCTTGAATTGGGCTCTCCGTTATCTTGATTTTGTGTTTTCGTGGAGGGAACAATCTCTCGGGCTCCTGGCCTTTGGTTCCTTCTTTCTTACATTAAAAAAAGCCTCAACATTAGTATATACACCTGTTTAACACCCATCTAGCATTCATCACAGCCTACACAGCTATCTGAGGTAAGACACACCAGCTTTACCTCCACACAGCTACGGTATGCAGCTAAAACACTACATAAGGCTCTGTCACTCCAGGGCTACTTCTTCCGCCTGGCATTGTCCATAATATAGCCTCCCTGTATCATTACCATTCATCCTTGACCCTTTCAGACCGGTGACTTATCCTCAGTTAATTCCCGGTGCTGATAGGCAATTATAGTTAATTTTAGAAAGGCTACTCGTGCTGAAGGGGTAATTGAAGGCCTTAACTAACTCCTGTAAGAAAAGAGTCCCCAGCGATGAGCGTTGGCAAGTAAAAATAAATAATAAAAATAATGATGATAATAACAAGAAGAAGAAGAAGAGGAGGAAGAAGAAGAAGAGAAAGAATGAAAGTAAGAATGAAGATAATAATAATAATAATAATAATAATAATAATAATAATAATAATAAATATATGATAATGAAAAAATAAAGATAATAATAATAATAATAATAATAATAATAATAATAATAATAATAATAATAAAAATGCAAATAACAACGTAAAAATAATGATGAAATAAAAAAATAATGATGAAAATAATAACGGATAATAATAATCATAATAATAATAATAATAATAATAATAATAATAATAATCCATCCATCCATCCATCATCGAATCCTGTTACCCCATGAGGAGCATAGGAGCCCGGGGCTAGGCAAGTTGGTCCTGACATTTAAGATGAGGGAGACCAGCCTCACCCATCCCCGAGTGGCATTACGTGGGTAATAAACCCCAACCATCCCTTGGATATAAACCTTCACCGGCTTAATCCGACTGGAGCGCCGTAATTACCCACTAATTTACCAGGCGCCATAATTTGGTTGTATGGTTACCACCCAGCGTAGTAAATGGTTTCCTGGTGTACAGAAAACCATTCGGCTTGTCACTCAGTGTTGAGTCACCCATAGGCAGAAGGAAGAGGAAAGAATGAATGAAAGACACAAGAGGGAGTGTAAAGTCACCCACAGGCAGAAGGACAAGGAAAGAAGGAAGGAAAGAAAGACAGAAGAGGAAGGAAGGAATGGAGGGAGGAGAGGAAAGGGCAGACACCAGAGAGCAGCACTACATCGAGTGAGTGGATGGTGAGCGCCCCCACCCACCTCAAATAATAATAATAATAATAATAATAGTATAATATAATAATAATAAAACAGTAATGAAAATAATAATGAGGATAATAATAATAATAATAATAATAATAATAAAATATAATCAAAATAATAATGAGGATAATAATAATAATAATAATAATAATAATAATTATAACAGCAACAACAACAAGAAAAACAATAACAGTAAATATAAATAATAATAATAATAATAATAATAATAATAATAAAAATAATAATAATAATAATGAAAAATAAATCACAGCAACACTATAATCACATTGCATATATCGGTAGTCCTTGGTTCTTCTTCTCGCCGACTGAGGAAGTACCCCAACACCTTCCCTGTAGCCCAACATATGGCAGGTGGTTAGTGGCGTGGTAACACTGGCAGGTGTTAGTGGCGTGGTAACACTGGCAGGTGGTTAGTGGCGTGGTAACACTGGCAGGTGGTAGTGGCGTGGTAACACTGGCAGGTGGTAGTGGCGTGGTAACACTGGCAGGTGGTAGTGGCGTGGTAACACTGGCAGGTGGTAGTGGCGTGGTAACACTGGCAGGTGGTAGTGGCGTGGTAACACTGGCAGGTGGTAGTGGCGTGGTAACACTGGCAGGTGGTAGTGGCGTGGTAACACTGGCAGGTGGTTAGTGGCGTGGTAACACTGGCAGGTGGTTAGTGGCGTGGTAACACTGGCAGGTGGTAGTGGCGTGGTAACACTGGCAGGTGGTAGTGGCGTGGTAACACTGGCAGGTGGTTAGTGGCGTGGTAACACTGGCAGGTGGTAGTGGCGTGGTAACACTGGCAGGTGGTAGTGGCGTGGTAACACTGGCAGGTGGTTAGTGGCGTGGTAACACTGGCAGGTGGTTAGTGGCGTGGTAACACTGGCAGGTGGTTAGTGGCGTGGTAACACTGGCAGGTGGTTAGTGGCGTGGTAACACTGGCAGGTGGTTAGTGGCGTGGTAACACTGGCAGGTGGTTAGTGGCGTGGTAACACTGGCAGGTGGTAGTGGCGTGGTAACACTGGCAGGTGGTTAGTGGCATGGTAACACTGGCAGGTGGTTAGTGGCGTGGTAACACTGGCAGGTGGTTAGTGGCGTGGTAACACTGGCAGGTGGTAGTGGCGTGGTAACACTGGCAGGTGGTTAGTGGCGTGGTAACACTGGCAGGTGGTTAGTGGCGTGGTAACACTGGCAGGTGGTTAGTGGCGTGGTAACACTGGCAGGTGGTTAGTGGCGTGGTAACACTGGCAGGTGGTTAGTGGCGTGGTAACACTGGCAGGTGGTTAGTGGCGTGGTAACACTGGCAGGTGGTTAGTGGCGTGGTAACACTGGCAGGTGGTTAGTGGCGTGGTAACACTGGCAGGTGGTTAGTGGCGTGGTAACACTGGCAGGTGGTTAGTGGCGTGGTAACACTGGCAGGTGGTTAGTGGCGTGGTAACACTGGCAGGTGGTTAGTGGCGTGGTAACACTGGCAGGTGGTAGTGGCGTGGTAACACTGGCAGGTGGTTAGTGGCGTGGTAACACTGGCAGGTGGTTAGTGGCGTGGTAACACTGGCAGGTGGTTAGTGGCGTGGTAACACTGGCAGGTGGTTAGTGGCGTGGTAACACTGGCAGGTGGTTAGTGGCGTGGTAACACTGGCAGGTGGTTAGTGGCGTGGTCACACTGGCAGGTGGTTAGTGGCGTGGTAACACTGGCAGGTGGTTAGTGGCGTGGTAACACTGGCAGGTGGTTAGTGGCGTGGTCACACTGGCAGGTGGTTAGTGGCGTGGTAACACTGGCAGGTGGTTAGTGGCGTGGTCACACTGGCAGGTGGTTAGTGGCGTGGTAACACTGGCAGGTGGTTAGTGGCGTGGTAACACTGGCAGGTGGTTAGTGGCGTGGTCACACTGGCAGGTGGTTAGTGGCGTGGTAACACTGGCAGGTGGTTAGTGGCGTGGTAACACTGGCAGGTGGTTAGTGGCGTGGTAACACTGGCAGGTGGTTAGTGGCGTGGTCACACTGGCAGGTGGTAGTGGCGTGGTAACACTGGCAGGTGGTTAGTGGCGTGGTAACACTGGCAGGTGGTTAGTGGCGTGGTAACACTGGCAGGTGGTTAGTGGCGTGGTAACACTGGCAGGTGGTTAGTGGCGTGGTAACACTGGCAGGTGGTTAGTGGCGTGGTCACACTGGCAGGTGGTTAGTGGCGTGGTAACACTGGCAGGTGGTAGTGGCGTGGTAACACTGGCAGGTGGTAGTGGCGTGGTAACACTGGCAGGTGGTAGTGGCGTGGTAACACTGGCAGGTGGTTAGTGGCGTGGTAACACTGGCAGGTGGTTAGTGGCGTGGTAACACTGGCAGGTGGTTAGTGGCGTGGTAACACTGGCAGGTGGTTAGTGGCGTGGTAACACTGGCAGGTGGTAGTGGCGTGGTAACACTGGCAGGTGGTTAGTGGCGTGGTAACACTGGCAGGTGGTTAGTGGCGTGGTAACACTGGCAGGTGGTTAGTGGCGTGGTAACACTGGCAGGTGGTTAGTGGCGTGGTCACACTGGCAGGTGGTTAGTGGCGTGGTAACACTGGCAGGTGGTTAGTGGCGTGGTAACACTGGCAGGTGGTTAGTGGCGTGGTAACACTGGCAGGTGGTTAGTGGCGTGGTCACACTGGCAGGTGGTTAGTGGCGTGGTCACACTGGCAGGTGGTTAGTGGCGTGGTCACACTGGCAGGTGGGAGTGGCGTGGTAACAGTGGCAGATGGTAGTGGCGTGGTAACACTGGCAGGTGGTAGTGGCGTGGTAACACTGGCAGGTGGTTAGTGGCGTGGTAACACTGGCAGGTGGTAGTGGCGTGGTAACACTGGCAGGTGGTAGTGGCGTGGTAACACTGGCAGGTGGTTAGTGGCGTGGTAACACTGGCAGGTGGTTAGTGGCGTGGTAACACTGGCAGGTGGTTAGTGGCGTGGTCACACTGGCAGGTGGTTAGTGGCGTGGTCACACTGGCAGGTGATTAGTGGCGTGGTAACACTGGCAGGTGGTTAGTGGCGTGGTAACACTGGCAGGTGGTTAGTGGCGTGGTCACACTGGCAGGTGGTTAGTGGCGTGGTCACACTGGCAGGTGGTTAGTGGCGTGGTAACACTGGCAGGTGGTTAGTGGCGTGGTAACACTGGCAGGTGGTTAGTGGCGTGGTAACACTGGCAGGTGGTTAGTGGCGTGGTCACACTGGCAGGTGGTTAGTGGCGTGGTCACACTGGCAGGTGGTTAGTGGCGTGGTCACACTGGCAGGTGGTTAGTGGCGTGGTCACACTGGCAGGTGGTTAGTGGCGTGGTCACACTGGCAGGTGGTTAGTGGCGTGGTCACACTGGCAGGTGGTTAGTGGCGTGGTAACACTGGCAGGTGGTTAGTGGCGTGGTAACACTGGCAGGTGGTTAGTGGCGTGGTAACACTGGCAGGTGGTAGTGGCGTGGTAACACTGGCAGGTGGTTAGTGGCGTGGTAACACTGGCAGGTGGTTAGTGGCGTGGTAACACTGGCAGGTGGTTAGTGGCGTGGTAACACTGGCAGGTGGTTAGTGGCGTGGTAACACTGGCAGGTGGTTAGTGGCGTGGTAACACTGGCAGGTGGTTAGTGGCGTGGTAACACTGGCAGGTGGTTAGTGGCGTGGTAACACTGGCAGGTGGTTAGTGGCGTGGTAACACTGGCAGGTGGTTAGTGGCGTGGTAACACTGGCAGGTGGTAGTGGCGTGGTAACACTGGCAGGTGGTTAGTGGCGTGGTAACACTGGCAGGTGGTTAGTGGCGTGGTAACACTGGCAGGTGGTTAGTGGCGTGGTAACACTGGCAGGTGGTTAGTGGCGTGGTAACACTGGCAGGTGGTTAGTGGCGTGGTAACACTGGCAGGTGGTAGTGGCGTGGTAACACTGGCAGGTGGTTAGTGGCGTGGTAACACTGGCAGGTGGTTAGTGGCGTGGTAACACTGGCAGGTGGTTAGTGGCGTGGTAACACTGGCAGGTGGTTAGTGGCGTGGTAACACTGGCAGGTGGTTAGTGGCGTGGTAACACTGGCAGGTGGTTAGTGGCGTGGTAACACTGGCAGGTGGTTAGTGGCGTGGTAACACTGGCAGGTGGTTAGTGGCGTGGTAACACTGGCAGGTGGTTAGTGGCGTGGTAACACTGGCAGGTGGTTAGTGGCGTGGTAACACTGGCAGGTGGTTAGTGGCGTGGTAACACTGGCAGGTGGTTAGTGGCGTGGTAACACTGGCAGGTGGTTAGTGGCGTGGTAACACTGGCAGGTGGTTAGTGGCGTGGTAACACTGGCAGGTGGTTAGTGGCGTGGTAACACTGGCAGGTGGTTAGTGGCGTGGTAACACTGGCAGGTGGTTAGTGGCGTGGTAACACTGGCAGGTGGTTAGTGGCGTGGTAACACTGGCAGGTGGTTAGTGGCGTGGTAACACTGGCAGGTGGTTAGTGGCGTGGTAACACTGGCAGGTGGTTAGTGGCGTGGTAACACTGGCAGGTGGTTAGTGGCGTGGTAACACTGGCAGGTGGTAGTGGCGTGGTAACACTGGCAGGTGGTAGTGGCGTGGTAACACTGGCAGGTGGTTAGTGGCGTGGTAACACTGGCAGGTGGTTAGTGGCGTGGTAACACTGGCAGGTGGTTAGTGGCGTGGTAACACTGGCAGGTGGTTAGTGGCGTGGTAACACTGGCAGGTGGGTAGTGGCGTGGTAACACTGGCAGGTGGTTAGTGGCGTGGTAACACTGGCAGGTGGTAGTGGCGTGGTAACACTGGCAGGTGGTTAGTGGCGTGGTAACACTGGCAGGTGGTTAGTGGCGTGGTAACACTGGCAGGTGGTTAGTGGCGTGGTAACACTGGCAGGTGGTAGTGGCGTGGTAACACTGGCAGGTGGTTAGTGGCGTGGTAACACTGGCAGGTGGTAGTGGCGTGGTAACACTGGCAGGTGGTTAGTGGCGTGGTAACACTGGCAGGTGGTTAGTGGCGTGGTAACACTGGCAGGTGGTTAGTGGCGTGGTAACACTGGCAGGTGGTAGTGGCGTGGTAACACTGGCAGGTGGTTAGTGGCGTGGTAACACTGGCAGGTGGTAGTGGCGTGGTAACACTGGCAGGTGGTAGTGGCGTGGTAACACTGGCAGGTGGTAGTGGCGTGGTAACACTGGCAGGTGGTTAGTGGCGTGGTAACACTGGCAGGTGGTAGTGGCGTGGTAACACTGGCAGGTGGTAGTGGCGTGGTAACACTGGCAGGTGGTTAGTGGCGTGGTAACACTGGCAGGTGGTAGTGGCGTGGTAACACTGGCAGGTGGTTAGAAAGAGTATGAGAAAGGAGGAGGGTAAAAAAAGAGTTGGAAGAAAGTAACAAAAAGGAGGAGGATTTAAAAGAGTATTAAAATGAGAAGAATAAAAAAGAGCATAAGATAAGAGGAGGAGAAAAAAAAAGTATTGAAAAAGAGGAGACTTTAGCCATCATCCACTTCTGCCTTCCATCTACCACACTACTTAGGTAACCTGTCACGCCTCTTGCTGGCCTCACAGAATTACATTTCTTTTCTTTTTTTAGCATTTCCATTTTGGACCTAATAACCTTAAAGAAAAAAATATAACTAATGCCCCGTCGACACGAGTGGCAATGACCTGGCGAGCGTAAATCCCTCGCTTCTTTAGCAGCGTTACCAGATCCATCAGTTCCCGGCGAGAGCTGTGGCCACTACCTGGCACACCTGCTTTGTTGTCCACACGGCGGACCGGGCAGTGGTTGGGCAGTCGAGGTACGTTAAGAAATTATAATCTCTGTCTGTTAACCTGAAGCATTATTTAATCTTAATATCGAGGGGAAATATTAAATAATAAAAATAATAATAATAATAATAATAATAAAATAATAATAACGATAATAATAATAAATAATAATAATAATAATAATAATAATAATAATATTAATAATAATAATAATTTCCCATAGTCAGTGCCTTTTCTCCATGACTAGACCTAAAAATCTCATCCCTTGATTGTAAGTATTGGACTGTAACAAGAGATTAACACTAACATGTAATCTAGTCACGAAGAAGTGCTAGGGAAAGTATGTGTAGCCGTTGCATTGTGCTTTTCACTCACTTAACTACGTGAAATAAGTTGCAAAAGAACGAAAATCTGGGCCAAGTTAAGGTGAAAGGAGCATAGCAGATGAATATGGTGTTAAGTATTTAGGTGTGGTGGTGTTAAGGTGTGTTAAGGCAGGTATCTATCCATCCACAGAGCCCGGAGTGAGTTTTCCTCGAGTGATACTTCAACTCTCACTCCTCCTCGACTCCTGCACCCACCCTCGGCCTTCTCAGATTCGCGGGAACTGAGTGAGGCGGAGTGCGACCGTGTGATGTTCAAGGGGGAGGACGGGAGGGCTCGAGGTCCTGCTTCCTCTAGCAGTAGGGACGTGGAGGAGAGCATCAAGGAGGAGTTGGAGGAGGTGCTTCACAGGTACGAGCACCAGCAGCAGCGGGAGGAGCAGAAGAAGCAGCAGCAGCAGAAGAAGCGACGACCCGCAGAGAAGAATCCTTACACTATCAACGTATAACAATTATGAAAACTCGCGATATACTTTGTTCATTTTCACTTGGACTAAAATCGCCGTTTCTGTAGCTTGAGTGATGAGGTGCGACAGTAAAATAACACTATGTGTGCTAATCACGAAGAAGTGGTGTGGAACGAATGTACTGCTTATGCACAACACTATCATTTTCTGCCACTGAGCTCCGCCAAATACGCTGCAAAAAAGATGAAAATCTAGGCCAAGTTTAGGTGAAGAAACTATGGTTCTCTTGATGCTCCCAGCCACTGCCAACACACACACACACACACACACACACACACACACACACACACACACACACACACACACACACACACACACACTACTGAACCACCATCATCCACTACTTTGCCCATACACCATCCCTATCTTCCACCATCCCCTCGGTAGGGGCATAAAGAAATTAGTATATAATCATGCTAGTACATATAAATCACAGTATCTTGATGACAACAGTAAAGGTGGCTGTAGTGGAGAATATTATTGGTACTGTATTTTGGTTTATCACATAGAAGTGGTACACCAAGTTAAAATATTGCCTGATGGTCCTTTGGTGTATGGAAAGGTATATCTGTGAGGTGAGGCCAGGATTCTAGGGGCTTGAATGGTGAGTGAATGAGTGTGTAGCCCATTTCACTGGTTGAGCTGCTGTTTACATCTCCCATTATCATATTCTTTTCCTTTTCCCACTGTCTGGACCCTGCCTCACCCCACCTGCAAGTGGAAAAGAGGTATGATGGTGATGATGATGATGATGATGAGGAGGAGGAGGAGGAGGAGGAGGAGGAGAAGGAGAAGGAGGAGGAGGAAAAAGAGGAGGACGAGGACGAGGAGAAGGAGAATCATTACAACGATGATGATGATAACGATAACTTCCTACAAACCAGGATCGGGCTGCACAAACACACGAACCATTTCCTGTCGTCAGAGGGATTTTGAATTGCAGGAAGGGCAAGGAGGCTGTCCAACATTCCTCTGTCTCCTGCCCTAAAATATATCTGACTCTGTCTGCTGTCCTAAAATATATCTGTCATGGTCTGAGTCAATGGATCTTGTAAAATTATATCTGCCTCTGTCTGCTGTCAGTAAAATATCCATCTGCCTCTGTCTGCTATCCTAAAGGGATATATCTGCCTCTGTCTCCTGTCCTAAAATATATCTGCCTACCCCTGTCTCTAACTTGTCCCAAAATATACCATCTCCGCCTTACGAAGCGAAAATTACAATAGGTTATCATTATTTCCTACAGGACGATCAGGGAAAGCAGTGAAAATGATATCTTCCCTTGTCTAGTACTTCCTGTATAAAAAATATCTTAGTTACGACAGGAATTCGATCGTAAGTGTGTTTGAGAACCCCTGGTGACTCACTGGTAGCTGAGAGAGAGAGAGAGAGAGAGAGAGAGAGAGAGAGAGAGAGAGAGAGAGACAGACACACAGACACACACACACACACACACACACACACACACACACACAGAGAGAGAGAGAGAGACGCAAGATTCTTAGAGGTACTTACGAAAGTCTGTACATGTTCTAGTAAGGAGGCTCCGTAACACCTTTTCCTCAGCGACTTATTCATTCTCTCTTGCGTAAAAACCACCTCATGATTAAGAGAGCAAAATTGCCGTAGCTGTTACCTTAAGACATAATGTGGAGACGAAGGAGACTGAGAGACTGACTAGGAGAGTGTATGTGAGTGAGGTGGAGGAAAGGAAGAAGAGGGGGAGGGGGAGACCAAGAATGAGATGGAGTAATGGGGTGGAGAGGTATTTGGTAGGGGAAGGAGGGGGTGAGTTGGAGAGAAGGCAGCCAGACAGCACAGCACAGCGTGACATGAAGGTCATTTGTTTGTGGCCACCCCTTACGTGGTTAAGGCGTCTGGCGATAGATAGATAGATAGATAGATAGATACACAGATAGATAGACACAACCTCATACCCATAGTAATCCTTCGTTCCTCTTTTGAGCGTAGGGTCCCGTGGTTAGGCTTCTTAATCCAGTAACCAGTCGTTGATCCCTGAGTGGCATTATGAGAAGATGTTACCCCAGCAAACATTCAGTTAGAGCGCCTTAACCCGCTAGACCACAGGGCGTCTTTGTAAGTAAAAAAAAAAAATGGTTTAGTCAGTCATATATATCTTTCGTTTTCTACTAGTGCAGCAACAAAGAAAACGGGCGCAAGGGATGCCTAAATCATATTTCATTAAAACAGAGAGAGAGAGAGAGAGAGAGAGAGAGAGAGAGAGAGAGAGTGTTTTTCGATATTATTGGGGACATTTAAGTGGAATGGGCAGAATAAATCGCAAGAGCAAAAGTGTTAAGAAATCTCAGAGCTACTTGAATTATAACCCTAAGACTCCCAATTTTCTTCTCTTCCGGGTCTCCAATCCTTCCCTCTCCTCCCCCTCCTTCCTCCTCTCTCTTTCTTCTTTCATTTCTCCTCCACTCCCCCCTATCTACTCCCTTCTTCCTCGTCTACCTCTACCCTCTCTTTTCCTCCCTACCTTTCCTCCCTACCTCCATTTCTCTCCCTTCCTTCCCCCTCCCTCGTACCTGCACTCTCTCATCTCCCTCCTGCTCCTCTTCATTGCCCCCCTTGCTCCCTCCCTCCCTCTTCCTTCCTCTCCTCCCTCCCTCCCTCTTCTTCCTCCCTCCCCCTCCCTTCCAGCTTACCTTCCTTCCTCCCGGTCTTCCCCACCTCCTCCCTCCATCACTGATCAGAACGGAAGCAGAGTCTTGCAGTGAGCCAAATGTTGCAAATCTCTCTCTCCTTATCCCATCCCTCTTTTCCTCTCTTTTTTCCCTTTCTTTCCCCATCACTCTCTCTCTTTCCTCCCCCCCCACCTCTGTTCCTCCTCTCTCCCCTCCCCCCTCCCCTGCACTCTTTCTCCCCCTCCACCACCCGTCACCATAGCAACACCACCATGCAGTGTCCCCAGTGTTGCACAGCTGCGTGTAGGTTGCAGATTGTTGCATGGGTTAGGTATCAGTGGTGGCAACAAGAATCAACGCACAGGACCAGGGTTGTGATAATGTGTGTGTGTGTGTGTGTGTGTGTGTGTGTGAGAGAGAGAGAGAGAGAGAGAGAGAGAGAGAGAGAGAGAGAGAGAGAGAGAGAGAGAGAGACTTCAAGACTGAGAAATGTGATTATAGTGTCAACTCCAGGTCGGATCCACCTCCATGCTCTCTCTCTCTCTCTCTCTCGGATGTACAATTTTCAGTACGGCCATAGTGAATAAGTATGCAGTGAATTATGTATGTACGTATGTATGTACTGTAGCGGCCGGTTTGTACACGCCTGTCATGGGCGGGCAGTTTGTTTATACCGAGAGAGAGAGAGAGAGAGAGAATAGGCGAGTGTGGGTGGGAGTGAGACTTTGGCATAATGTGTAATTCACCGGGTCGGTCAGGATCACTTGATGGTCGTGATCGTTAGCTTTTACCCTCCCGGAGGGGAGCTGAGAGCTCATATAGTCCGATCTAAGGGCAAGGCTGTGACCTTCACACAATCACACACCCGTCTCCTTGCTCAAGGGGGACAGTAACCACCCACTTCGTCAGTGAAACTTTTCGCAACCTGAGCGAGGCGCGAACTCCCGTCCACCAGTTGGCAAGCGAGAACGTTACCACTGCACCAGCGAGCGGTGTGTGTGTGTGTGTGTGTGTGTGTGTGTGTGTGTGTGTTGTTACGGAACAGAGAAAGATAATGTACACTTTACGTGAGAATACGAAGAGTCACTACTGTCCCGTAAAGTTCCAGGTTCAAAACAAAAGAGTTAGGTAAAATTACAAGTTAAAGTTTAATGCACAAACTAACAACAAAACATTCAGGACTCATAAAGATAATGTAATGGCAAATAAACAGGTTAAATATATGGTTAACTGCAATAGCCTCTATTAACACGAAATTAGCAAGAGTAAATTTATCTAAGTCAGCCCTGATAAAATGAGATACCAGATAATACTCAGTGAATGCCAGATAAATAATTACAGATACAAACTATTATCAAAAATGACTGACAAAGAACCCTACATGAATTACAAAAACTTCACTAGGCCTACAAATTAAACTTATGCTATACAGTACAAGAAAAAATGCAACAACAGTTATACTCAAATTACACACAGCTGCTAGATGGTTGGAGATTTCTTGAGCACTCACAATAATAATATCTGTACAGGGGAGGACAGAGATGTGAACAAAATGAGGAGCAGATCTAAGTGGCAATGATGCAGAGACTGAGCTCATTATATAAGGGCCGGCAGAGCCTGATACAACTTGTAAGAGGACGCGCAAATGAAAGCCATGGGGAAATAGAGTTCACAATCCCGCTCTGGACAACAGAGAGAACGACTTACTCTACTATAACGGTAGAAGGGGGGGACTGAGGCAGAACACGCTCGTGATCAAACATGCAGCAACTGCGCGTTAAAATTACACAAAGGATGATGAAATCATAGGCTATGTAACACCTCCCCACAAAGAAAAAAGAAATTTACAAAGGAAATTTCTTATTACTCTAAAACAATCTGTACATGGCATTACAGAACATGCAAATGTCTTTCCTAATAGTACAAAACATGAGATCTCCCTAGCACGTTCAGTCATAGGTACTTGCCAGTATCCCTTTAACAAATCAAACCTACTTATGTACCTAGCCTTTCCGATCTTGTCTATGCAATCTTCCACACGAGGGAGAGGGTAAGTGTCTGTATTAGTTATCTGATTAACACGTCTGTAGTCGATGCAAAGCCGCTGTGACCCACCTGGCTTAGGGACCAAAGTGACAGGAGAACTCCACTCGCTCTGACAGGGCTCAATCATCTTGTGGTCCAACAGGTAGCCAAGCTCCTTCTGGATGAGAGGAACTTTCACTGGGTTCACACGGTAAGGAGGCAATTTAATTGGCTTTGCGTCTTCAACATCGACATCATGCATCAACACGGTGGTTCTTCCTGGAGTGGCACGGAACACTTGCGGGTACTCCTGCAGTAATGCCGAAAACTCCTGCCTTTCCTTAGGTGGTAGATGAGAAAGCTTAGTCTGGAGATCATTCATGATATCAGGATTCTTCCCCAAACTATCACTCAGGCTCATACTGCATGGGAGAGCTTCACTTGCAGACTCGGGTGGAACAGCTACAGTGCAGACTGGATTATTTTCGTCCCGCCTGTGATATAACTTTAGCATGTTGATGTGACATAGTTGCTTGCTCTTTCTACGATCTGGTGTGGCGATGACATAGTTGACATCACTGAGTTTCTTCTCCACGAAATAAGGGCCACTAAACTTGGCTTGAAGAGGTTGCCCATGAACTGGTAGCAGAATCAAAACCTGATCTCCTGGCTGAAAGTGGCGTAACCTGGACTTCTTATCATACCAAGTCTTCATCTTCTCCTGAGCAGCTCCTAAATTCTCTCTCGCCAGCTGTAAAGCAGTGGACAGCCGTTCTTTGAAATTCATCACATACTCCAGCAGGTTGACGTCATCTTCCTCCGACAGCCAGCATTCCTTGAGTAGCTTAAGGGGTCCTCTTACTTCATGGCCAAACAGTAGTTCAAAAGGTGAGAAGCCCAGTGATTCATTTGGAGATTCTCTTGCAGCAAACACAACGAATGGAAGACCTTTATCCCAGTCTTTCTGATGTTCCAAACAGTATTTCTTGAGCATCGATTTGAGTGTTTGATGATATCTCTCCAACGCTCCTTGGGTCTGGGGATGGTAAGCTGAAGACGTGATCTGGGTGATGCCCAACTCTTTCAGAGACTGCTTGAAAACGTTTGACATGAAATTACTTCCCCGGTCTGACTGTACCTCCTTGGGCAGACCAAACTTTGTGAAGAACCCTAGCATTTCCTTAACCACGTTCTTTGCTGAGATGTTTCTAAGTGGAATGGCTTCAGGATAACGAGTAGCCATATCAATCATGGTCAACACATAAGAAAATCCTGAAGAAGTCTTAGGAAGAGGGCCCACAATATCCACCAAAACACGGGTGAAAGGCGCCTCAAAAGGAGGAATGGGAACTAGAGGTGCAACCTTTTCGGTCTGATTACACTTCCCCACAACTTGACAGGTGTGACAAGACTTACAATACCAGGAAACATCCCTGAAGATACCTGGCCAGTAGAAGTGTTTCAAAATGCGTGCCACAGTCTTCCTCGCTCCAAGGTGTCCTGCCAAACTGGAATCATGAGCCACTCTAATGATATCCTGCCTACAAACACGAGGGATGACAACTTGATGTACAACCTCCCATTCACAGTCGGCTGATGCTGTTGGGGGTCTCCACTTCCTCATAAGTACTCCTGACTTTACATAATAACAAGTAGAAGCACCAGCTGACTCTTCCTCACTGCAAGCAGAGTTAGCTAGACCTTTCAACTCAGGGTCAGCAACCTGCAACTCAACCAACTCTTGACGAGACAAATTATCAACACTACGGGGTACTGCCTCATCTGGTGAGTGGTCCAAATTAGCAAGAAAAGTGTCAGCTAGGATAACATCATCATCATCATTATCCTCTAAATCACCAGTAACTTTAGACTTAGCCCTAGTGACAGCACATGCAGGGAACACATCAGGGACATCACAATCCTGGGACGCAGCCACTGGCTCACTAGACAACTGAGGAGCTGGACACACTTGACTTCCACCAATATCATTTCCAAGTAAGAAAGTTACACCTGACATTGGGAGTGTCTCGACCAACCCAACCATAACGGAACCATTAACAAAACCAGACTCTAAATTCACTCTGCACAGAGGGACAGAGAAGTAATTATTCCCTACACCTTGTAAGATTACAGTTTCATCAGAGGAATTAACATTAGAGCCTAGAACACTGGTCAGCATAAGGGATTGGCAAGCACCTGTATCACGATATATTTTAACTGATTTCCTGTCATTACTGTCCAGAGGACTGACAAAACCATCAGACAGGAAATTAGCACATGAACTCTTGAGAGTGTCACCCACGTTACTGCTCAAAAGAGGAGCTCCATCATGAGAATTTAAGTTACCCCTCAAAGCAGGTTCAGTTAACTCAGTTAAAGAATTCTGGGAACTCTCAAGAGTGGACACTAGACCAATTGACTGAATATTTAAAGACTCCTTTTTGTTCACATCACGCTGTCTCCTGAAACATCTCTCCGTAGTATGACCAAGCTTACTACAATAAGTACATTTACTTTTCTGAAATCTAGAGGTGAAGCTGGTATTTACTTCCTGAGAAACATCATCCTTATTCTCTTTCCTGTTACCTGTACTCTGAGTAGAGGCAACGTACTGACTCTCAGCTTTCCTTTTTCCTCTAAAATATCTCTTGTGAGTGAGAACATACTCATCAGCTAAAACTGCAGCATCAGACAAATTATCTATTCTTTTCTCATCAAGATATAGGCTTACATCTTTACTAATACACCTTTTGAAATCCTCCAGCAAAATCATCTGCTTAAATTTACCAAAATCAGAATCCACATTCTTAGAATTTAACCACTGCTCTAACAGATCTTCTTTGATTTTTGCATACTCAACATGGGATTGCTTATCTTGCTTGTAAGTTGTCCTAAATTTTACTCTATAAGCTTCAGGAACAAGCTCATAGGCCTTAAGAATCAAGCTCTTAACTACATCATAATTATCAGACTGATCCTGAGGCAAAGATGCATAAGTTACTTGAGCTTTACCGGTGAGAACAGTTTGAAGGAGTATTGTCCAATACTCCTTAGGCCAATTAAAACCTGTAGCTACCCTCTCAAACAACTGAAAATACTTTGTTAAATCAGATTCATTAAAAGGAGGGACAAGTTTAACATTTTTAGCCACATCAAAATCATCAGAGCTAGATGATCCAGTTCCACCTTGTTTCATGCGATACTCATGGTCTGCCTGAATCCTAGCAAGTTCAACTTGTGCCTGTATCTGTGCCTCCTGAATCCGAACCTGAGATTCCGCCTCCTTAGCCTGAGACTCAGCCTCCTTGGCACGTGCTTGAAATTCAGCCTCCTTTACACGAGACTCCGCCTCCTTAGCACAAGCCTCCTGCAGGGCTAGCTGTAACTTAGCTAATTCAATCTGCGTTTGCTCATTTGGAGGAGTTACATTAAACAAGCTCTTATTAATCATGCCAACAATTTGATCTTTAGAATGATGAGAGTGAACTGCAATTCCCAATTGTTGAGCAACAAGCTTAAGTTCATTCTTTGTTCTGTTTTCTATATCACACACTGTTTGCACATTTGACAAAAAATCTTTGGCTTCATCAAGTGTAGTAATAGTAGCCATCATGAATAAGTAACAGTCACAAAATATCAAGCAATATCCTTATGATAATATCCTGAATATCCTGATAAGAGGTCGCCAAATTTATGTTACGGAACAGAGAAAGATAATGTACACTTTACGTGAGAATACGAAGAGTCACTACTGTCCCGTAAAGTTCCAGGTTCAAAACAAAAGAGTTAGGTAAAATTACAAGTTAAAGTTTAATGCACAAACTAACAACAAAACATTCAGGACTCATAAAGATAATGTAATGGCAAATAAACAGGTTAAATATATGGTTAACTGCAATAGCCTCTATTAACACGAAATTAGCAAGAGTAAATTTATCTAAGTCAGCCCTGATAAAATGAGATACCAGATAATACTCAGTGAATGCCAGATAAATAATTACAGATACAAACTATTATCAAAAATGACTGACATAAAGAACCCTACATGAATTACAAAAACTTCACTAGGCCTACAAATTAAACTTATGCTATACAGTACAAGAAAAAATGCAACAACAGTTATACTCAAATTACACACAGCTGCTAGATGGTTGGAGATTTCTTGAGCACTCACAATAATAATATCTGTACAGGGGAGGACAGAGATGTGAACAAAATGAGGAGCAGATCTAAGTGGCAATGATGCAGAGACTGAGCTCATTATATAAGGGCCGGCAGAGCCTGATACAACTTGTAAGAGGACGCGCAAATGAAAGCCATGGGGAAATAGAGTTCACAATCCCGCTCTGGACAACAGAGAGAACGACTTACTCTACTATAACGGTAGAAGGGGGGGACTGAGGCAGAACACGCTCGTGATCAAACATGCAGCAACTGTGCGTTAAAATTACACAAAGGATGATGAAATCATAGGCTATGTAACAGTGTGTGTGTGTGTGTGTGTGTGTGTGTGTGTGTGTGTGTGTGTGTTTTAACCCGAAGAAGGAATCAAAGGCTAAAGGTGGCATTACTAATCATCCATTTCTCTTCACATATCACCCGTTTTTAGTTTTACAGCATACCACACACACAAAGGCCTTCCATCACAACACACTAAGTCACATTTGCACTTCACACATCCTCCTCCATCGCTGAAACATATAATTTCATGATAGAGCATAGAGCACAGCAAAGAGGAATTGAAGACTATTACCAGGGAGAAATGGAGATATAAATCATTCTTCCATATTTTTAAAAGTATATGTAAGAAAAGTCAAAGAATCGAGATATATTCCCAGTTATGTCTGAAGAAACTTGACAACTGGTGAAATACAGTGAGAACCCCACCTCTTCTTGTGGGTGTTTTCAGATGGTTAGACTTTTCCGCTGTGTGTTCGTTCATCTTTGTGAAGATGTTTATGTGTGTGTATAATTGCCCTGACGATAAATTACGATATGGTAACACTTGTGGCTGGTGGTTGTAAAGGCGAAGAGATCATAGACATATCTGGGAGAGAGAGAGAGAGAGAGAGAGAGAGAGGTTTGCCCTCACCTTTACCTGCCCTTCATGGGATAACATCACAATTATAAGAAGGAATCCACCTTTAGATTTCAGAATACCAACCCAGGTGAGTTGGATTCTAAGTGTTATGCAGGCTTCGTAGCACCTCTTCCTTGGTGATTTATTTTTGCCTACATCTATGTTCTTTCCATATTTTTTCCGTTGTTTTAATTTGGTAATATAAGGTGTGCATCAGTAATATACAGAAGGATACTGACGTGTGATGTACAGAATAATTCGGTAAAGAGGATGTGTTACGAAAGTAATCCTTAGCTGAAAGAAGGTCCAGGTTACTCCTTACTGAATTACGGCGTCTGAGGATAGATAGAGAGGTAGAATGATGGATGGGTAGATATAGATAGTGTAACGATCGCTACAACTGCCTAGCAACGTTACAAGATAATCCACACAGCGGGCGTGATAAGTTAAGTATGGACACCAAACGGAGTACTCAAATTGTTAATATTAAGCATACCGAAAGAGGTATCCATAATAAAGAGGAAAGAAACATCAGCAATAAAATGGGAAGGAAACACCAAACAATCAGGTTCATTACAGGACTTTAGTGCAAAGTGAACAATCCAATAATAGTTAACTGATAAGTGAAAATAAATATAGTACTAACCAATTACTCAGTATTTACTAATGCAAGATACACAGTCAATTAAGAAATAACAAGCGTAAATAACAATAAGTTACATTTCAACCTTAATCATCCCTCATCCCATCTTAAGATACAGATATATATATATACCTTTACCACACTCCAACACTTCTACACAATATTTGTTACATTATATTACACTATTTAGGCACGCACTACTAGGTCTAGGTCGAGTCCCTTAGGTTGTTACTAGTAAATATAAATATTCTCAGCCCATAGAAAGAAGCGACAGGGAACACGTAGTCAGAGGATGTCTAAAAATACCCCACACAAACTCTTGTCCTTCCTCTTCCAGCTGGAATTCAACACTGACGAACGCAAACACAAATAACCCTCATATCACTTCCTACAGCCAAGCACAAACACTCCACACCACACGTTGGGCCAATCAGCTGCAGGCAGGGCCATGACGCCAGAGAAGGAGAAAATGAGTGAGAAAGCTTGTTTAACTGTAGTAGTTGGGCCGATAGTTTGCCTGGTTGAGCGGCAGAGGCAGGTCGACTATGGAAGCAGTGAGACAGACCACGAACGGACCCGTGAGTGTACTCGACCCCAACAGGTAGGCTAGGTAGACATCGATGGTGGTACCATTAACCTCCACCCCTAGAAGAATATGACGGAGGAATATTCTGCACACAACCTACTGCTCTAGATAAACTATCTGCTAAGACATTATTAATTCCCTTAACATGTTTGATATGAAGATTAAATTCCTGCAAGTACAAACTCCATCTTGTTAATCTTGGATTTTTTTCTTTGAATTTATTTAGGAACTTGAGTGGTTGATGATCAGTATAAACTATAAAAGGACCTTTGGATGATTGAATATAAACAGAAAAATGTTGCAAAGCAAGAATTAAAGCTAGCAGTTCTTTCTCAATGGTGCTGTAGTTAGTTTGATATTGGTTATTTTTTACCGACGTAGATTACTGGATGGTCTACGTTGTCGTCGTCCTCTTGAAGTAGAACGGCCCCGGCTCCCACGTTACTGGCATCAACAGCTATCTTGAAGGGTTTGGTGAAATCAGGAGCCAAAAGGACAGGAAAATTAGATAATATTTGTTTAGTGACCTGAAAGGCTTTTTCACATTCATTATTCCAAGTGAATTTGGTGGTTTTCTTCAAAAGATCTGTCAATGGGGCTGTAACACTGGCAAAGTTAACAATGAACCTCCTATAATACCCTATCATCCCTAGGTATCTTTGCACGTCGTTCTTTGACCTAGGAGTGGGAAATTTGTCAATAGCCTGAACTTTAGCTGAAGGAGGAACTACTTCACCCTGTCCAATTATGTAGCCTAAATACTCTACTTTTGACTTATTCACATTTGGACAAATTCACTACTAGGGTGGCATCATACAGCCTCTGCAACAACAGCGCAAGTTGTCTTAAATGGTTATCCTAATTATTACTGTAAACTATTACATTGTCTATGTAAACAAGACAACCTGGAATTCCTTCTACCACCCTATTCATGAGTCTTTGAAAGGTGGCTGGAGCGTTCTTCTTGCCATACGGCATGACGTTACACTGATACACTTTATCACTGACCACAAAGCAAGAAATTTTCTTTGCCCTGGATGTTAAAAGCACCTTGGCTTTTGGGGATGGTAAGCACTAGAGATAATCTGCTGAACCCCTAATTCCTTAAGGGACTGTTTGAAAATCTTTGACATGAAGTTTGTACCCTGGTCACTCTGGACCTCTTTCGGGAATTCAAACTTAGAGAAGAATTTAAGCAATTCTCTGACAATGACAGGGGCATTAGTTGTACCAATAGGAATGGCTTCTGGGCATCGTATAGCCATGTCCATTATAGTTAAATAACCGTGCCCTTGAGAAGTTCCATGAAGAGGTCCTGCTATGTCTATTAACTCTAGTAAATGGGGCTTCAAGGATTGGCAAAGGAACTAAAGGGCTGGGAGGAATGGTCTTGTTAGGTTTCCCAACTGTCTGGCAAACATGGCATGTGCGGCAAAATTTGGATACATCTGCACACATTCCTGGCCAATAAAAATGTGCTCTGACTCTCTCTAGCGTTTTCCTTACTCCCATAGGACCTGCTAGAGGAAGGTTATGTGCCACTTTCATGACCTCATGCTGCAACACTTTAGGAGCCACCACTTGGAGTAAATCATATGCACCATCATCCACAGGGAGGTCACGTAGTCTTCAAAGCCTCCATAACAACATCTTTTACAAAGTAGCACTCGCTTGACTTTTCCTCACATTCCTCCTCACTCGCAGCCATAGCACTCGGCCTCACACACTCAGTCTGCTTTCTGTAAGTCAGCTAAACTATGAGATGAGGATTCCGTCTCAATACTAGTGTCGTTTAAGAGATTCATAAAGGTGTCACACAAATTAACATTAGTTGGTATCTCTCCTGCGTCACAATCCACCTCCTCCACATCTTTCTGTGTGTAAAGAGGTTGGTCATGAAGGTTAGTTGGCCTGTTAGGCGGTTGCGGACTTTGTGCCATGGATCGGGTGACTGCACAGGCTGGGTAACGCCTCTGGTACCATACTTTCTAGCATGAAAGTTTGTGGATCCTCTACAGGAGAAACTGATATGATAGGGGTGACATTAACTTTACCTCCTGGAATGTCATTCCCCAGCAAGAAGTGTACCCCTGGCACTGGTAGTTTGTCAACCAGACCTACTGAAAACACACCTTTAGCGACGTTACAGTCAAGCCGTACCTCTGTCATAGGAACTGTCACACACTCCCCCACAACGCCCTGTAACAAAATATGGCGAGTAGAAGGTATAGTCTTTTTACCTGGATTTATCATTAAAGATTGGGAGGTACCAGTGTCTCTAGGTACTTTGACAGGATAAGACTGCTCATTAATGGTCACAGTTCCATGTGACATGAACACAATACTGCCCCAAGGCAGCATCAGCAACACTACAACTCATAGCAGGTCTTGCTTCAGAGACTACAGTAGCGCTTTCAGCCAACTCGCCACCAAGACCATAACCGTCTCCTTGACTGGTTTCATTTACAGACGTATGGACCACATTAACAGAATGAGCACGCACATCTCTTATCCTTTTCCAACACCGGCTAGGAGTGTGCCCATCCTTTCCACAATAATCACACCCTATCTTTTTATTTGAATCACTCCTATTGATATTTCGAGTGTTTGGACTGCGGCTAGGAAGAGTGTGCTGAGCAGGATTCCATCTGGGAGGGAAGGACTCGTTTCTTACATTACTGGTATTAACACCATTGCCACTGTATTTGGCATCTCTAGAATCTTTGTTGAATCTATAAAACTTGTGTTGGGTGTCACTGGATCTTTCATTTGACTTCCTCTGGTATGGTCTAACATTCAAATTAGAATCATCAGCCATAGTAGCTATTTCTGCTATATCAAAGACCTGTCGCTCCTTTAAATACTGGGCCACCTGATGCTCAATAGTTCGCAGGAAATCTTTAACCAGAATTAAGTTCCTAAGAGACTCAAAAGTAGCCACTTCCTGGTTCTTAAGCCAGTGATTAAAGGCAATAGTCTTTCTAGTTAGAAATTCAACATGTGTCTCATCATTTCGTTTATGAGCTTGACGGAACTTTAAACGGTAAGCTTCAGGCCTAAGGTGGTAAGAACTGACAATGGCCCTTTTCACTACATCATAATCTTTCCTCTCATCTTTACTAAGAAAAATGTAAGTGGTGCGTGCCTTACCTTCCAAAACACCTTGGATAATGTAGATCCAGTCATGCTTTGGCCAATTCATACCCTGAGCTAGTTCCTCAAATAGTATGAAAAATTCATCCACTTTCTCTTGATCAAAAACAAGCAACATTTTAAAATGGTAATTAGAACTACGTGGAACATGGGAACTAGAGCTACAACACTGACAGCTGTGACATCCCATACTCATGATCGAGTCTTAATCGTTCCCTTTCTAGTCCTAACCACTGTTCAGCTGTTAAACCTGGATGGGCAAAAGTAGGATCAAGAGGCACTGAAACACGCTCAAATGGGAGAAATGGGGTTCCCCCGAGCTAAGCCCTGTATTGGACTATATAGCCCCGCTAGGGTTACAGGAGGGAGCTACCCCTCCTGGCACCGCAGCCCGGGTGAGGCTCGAACTTACAATCCCCCGATCACAAGTCCAGCGCGCTACCACTGTGCTACCGCGCCCCCCTGAAACACGCTCAAGGGTATGAACTCCTTGCCAGTCCCCGGAATTGTCTTTTGTTCTTTTCTCTTACTCACTTCCTCATTTTCACCTTGTACACGTTCGGGTTCTGTTAAATGAGGAGGATCTACGTCAAAAAGTTTTGTTTAAGAGACTTAGCAGGGGATACTTATTCCACGATGGATCAGGATTGAGGTCCATGTGCTCAGCTAAAATAAGGAGCTCATTTTTAGTTAGCTTGGCTAAATCTCCTGGGGAGAGGTTAGTAGTGGTGAGGAAATTTTGTGCATCTTCTCTGTTTATTATCACAAGGACCAAAGATCCTGGTTGGGAGGTAGTCAGCTAACTTGTCATGATCGCTACAACTGCCTAGCAACGTTACAAGATAATCCACACAGCGGGCGTGATAAGTTAAGTATGGACACCAAACGGAGTACTCAAATTGTTAATATTATGCGTACCGAAAGAGGTATCCATAATAAAGGGGAAAGAAACATCAGCAATAAAATGGGAAGGAAACACCAAACAATCAGGTTCATTACAGGACTTTAGTGCAAAGTGAACAATCCAATAATAGTTAACTGATAAGTGAAAATAAATATAGTACTAACCAATTACTCAGTATTTACTAATGCAAGATACACAGTCAATTAAGAAATAACAAGCGTAAATAACAATAAGTTACATTTCAACCTTAATCATCCCTCATCCCATCATAAGATACAGATATATATATACCTTTACCACACTCCAACACTTCTACACAATATTTGTTGCATTATATTACACTATTTAGGCACGCACTACTAGGTAGAGTCCCTTAGGTTGTTACTAGTAAATATAAATATTCTCAGCCCATAGAAAGAAGCGACAGGGAACACGTAGTCAGAGGATGTCTAAAAATACCCCACACAAACTCTTGTCCTTCCTCTTCCAGCTGGAATTCAACACTGACGAACGCAATTTTTTTTTTTTTTTTTTTTTTTTTTTTTTCCCGGCCTATCAACCATTGGGGCCGAAGCCCCTGGTTATTAAGGCCAGTTATATATATATGTATATACATTTAAACATATATACATATATATACAAACATCTATATATATATATATACATACATACATACACACACACACACACTCTTCCATGCATACATACAGACACACTTTCATGCAAACGTACATATATATATAATAATTTTAATCTTATTTATTTATTTTTTTTTGTATTTTTTTTTTTTTTAATTTTTTCTTGGTTTTTTATTTTTTATACCTTATATTATAAAGGAAAACTAATCTAAAGACCCTAAAACTAATCACCTAACAGACAAATCGCTAACCTATACTAAATCCTACAGAGACAAATAGCTAGACCTACACTAATGGTAAAAATACCTCGACTAACAGAACACCATCGACTACAGATATGTAATGCCTTTCTACATTACATACCTGCACTCATCACCTGGTGACTGTCAGTCGGGGCATAACCTAATATAGGGGACATCAATATATGAAAGGGAACCAGACGAGTCAGGAACATTTCCATATACGTCAGCTGTCGTCCCTAATTAGAACAACTTAAGCAAGATAATATAATGTATTTACATAATTTGTACAAAAAGTGAAGAACCTCGCCCAGCAGACCACCATCGACTGCAAGTGCCCAATACCTTCCTATATTGCACACTTGCACTCATCATCTGGTGACTGTCAGGCGAGGAACTTGGCTTAATGTAGGGGACATCTATATTAGAAATAGATCGGTGGGAGGAGGAACTATTTAAAATATGTCAACTGTCAACCCTAATTAATATTGCAATATATACATATTTACTCTTCATAAAAACCATAACCACTCAGTAAAAAGTCACATCACTCTGATCAGTCCGGTCTCTCTCAAGAAAGCCATCAATTTATCAGTCATAACAATGTCCCCATCACCCAGGATGGTGGAAAGGGTGAAGGGGACGTCTACTGCGCCGCAGTAATTTATAAGTGAAGCGCGTTCACGAATAAATCGCCGACAGCGCAGGATGATATGACTAATAGATAACACCGCATTACAGATGTCACAGTGCGGTGGGAAGCGTCTTTCCATATATGGTTTTATGTGGGTTACAATAGTGGCATTCAGCCGTAGCCGTGCCAACACTTTTTCTTCTAGGCGACTGGGACGGTTGGCAGTGTCCCAGTCGCCCAGGTACGGCTTACAAGTTGGAATATTTAGTCTGGTCCACTGACCTTGCCACAGAAGATTTATTGATTTCTTTCCGAGAGATAGACTCGACCGTAGATCACGAGGAACGTCCCAAGTCTCCTCGAGCTCTACAGCCGACTTTGCAAGTAAGTCAGCCTGCTCATTGCCGTAGATACGACAATGACCAGGCACCCAGATCAGCGTGAATGACTTGTTGCATGAATGCAACTTATTAACGATGCGGCCCTGGATCTCGTGAGAGTCCGTAGTGCAAGATGCAATTGCCTGAAGAGCTGATTTTGAATCTGAAAATATGACAAATGAGTCGTGTCTAGAATTGAGAGCATAGTCTATGGCTTTGTCAATAGCAAAAAGTTCTGAAGTAAACACAGATGTATGAGTCGGCAACCGATACCTGAGGGCACATTCAGTCGACCACACACTTGCACCCACACATTCACTCGACTTGGAGCCGTCGGTGTACAATTGATGGGACCCCAAGTGACGAACAATGATGTTACGAAACAAGTGGTGGACCTCCGCCTCCGGCGCCTTGGCCTTTGGTGCTGGGAGCCATGTAACATCGACTGTAAAGCCGGGTGGCTCCCAAGGCTCTATATTTTTAAGCACCAACTTGTCACAGTCACTGGGGTCCACATCAAGCTCCTGAGTCAGTAAGTGGAGGCGAGTGGCAAGTGGCCGACGCACCCCCCGCAGAAGGTGGTGGTATTGACGCAGGGGGGTACAGGCCACATTGCCGATATTACTTTTTCTTAATGTCCTTATGCCGTAGGACAACGCCAGGTGGTCACGGCGAATACGGAGGGGAGGCACATTCGCCTCCACTTCCATACGAGCTACACGGGTACACCGGACAGCTCCAAGACACATTCGCAAACATTTATTCTGTAACACATCCAATCCTATCAGAGTGGCATCGGATGCCGAGCCATACACCTGTGCGCCATAGTCTAGCTTCGATCGAATAAGGGACTTATACACCATTAATAAAGATTTTCTGTCGGCACCCCAGGTAGTACCCGCTAGGTACTTGAGGACATTTAACGGTTTATCACAACGAGCAAGCAAAGTATTAACGTGAAGTTTAAAATTCATTCTACGATCAAAATGTATTCCTAAAAATTTTACAGAATTTTGAAAAGGTACCGCCTGATTATCCAAAGTTAAGCACAAATTAGGTACGTTACGATTAGTGAAAACTATAGCGGCACACTTACGGACGGAAAACTTAAATCCCCACTGCAAGGCCCATTGGTGGACGGAGTCAAGGGCTGCTTGAATCCGCCCAGCCGAAAATTGTGCATTACGGGAAGAGTGCCATATTGCACAATCGTCAGCGTAGAGTGAGTATTTAAGATTCCTCGGGATGGGAGCTGATGACAGAATATCATTGATCATAATACTAAATAAGGTAGGACTAAGCACACTTCCCTGCGGCACCCCGTTTTCCTGGATAAATATATCCGATGTTACGTTACGGGGCAATTTGACAGAGAAAGTTCTGTCCCTTAAGAAATTTGAAATAAAAACAGGCAAATTTCCTCTTAAACCATAAGCATAGAGCTTCATTAGTATACCGTGTCGCCATGTCATGTCATAGGCTTTATGGATGTCCAAGAACACCCCTATCATGAATTCTTTATTGGCAAATGCCTCTGCAATACAATGCTCCAAATTCATTAAATGATCTAGTGAACTTCTGTATTTACGGAAGCCACATTGTTGATCATTTAACAAATTCTTCGACTCTAAAACAAAAAGAAGCCTATTGTTAACCATACGTTCCATGACCTTACATAGACAAGAAGTCAACACAATAGGACGAAATGAAGTGGGATTCATAAGACGAGCAGCCTCTTTGGGTATCGGTATGACGTGCGCAAAGTGCCATGAGTTTGGGAACGTTCGAGACGCCCAAATCTCATTGTACAATGCTAACATCTTAATCAGGTTGTCCTGATTAAGATGCTGGATCATACCGTACGTGATGGTGTCTGGTCCAGGGCTGGTGTCTTTACAGGATTTAAGGGCAAGGAGCAGTTCATCTAGCGTAAACTCTTGGTTGTACGGGGAGTCTACGTCTTCTGTGGCAAAGTCTAATATCTGTAGCTCAGCCGTGCGTTTATGATGTTGGAAACGCGGGTCATAATTGGCTGAGCTACTTACATGAGAAAAACTCCTGGCGAGGATGTTAGCAACGTCCACGGGCTCGTCATAGATGTTATTATTAACCTGCAAGGTGGTGACAGGGAAGTATGGGCGTTTATTATTTAATAATCTGATAGTGGACCAGACTTTATGTAATGGTGTTGTACGAGTCACCGTGGACACAAAGGACTGCCAGGAGTCACGTTTAGCCCTTCTTATTATTCTCCTTGCCTCAGCCCGTGCCTGTTTGTATGCAATAAAATTTTCCTCAGTGGGCTGACTATCAAAAATCCTGTATCTCCTATTGCGTTTTCTTAAAGCTTGTCGGCAATCCGGCGTCCACCAATGTGCTCTATGCTTCGCATGAACTGTAGAAGTCTTGGGAATAGCAGCCTCAGCTGCGTGTAATATGGATTGGGTTATATTTTCGACCTTAACATCTATGGTCTCCCCAGATATATCTAAATTGGCGATCCTTGAGAAGGATCCCCAATCTGCTTTCTTATAGTTAAATTTTGGAGGTGGAGGGTCCGAAATGATGTCGCGTGTATAAGAAAGACAGATGGGTAAATGATCACTTCCCAAGGAGTCGTCGTAAGGATCCCATGAGAGATCTTGATGTATACCAGGGGAGGCCAAAGATAAGTCAATGGCCGAAAAGTTACCAGTACGATCATCTACACGAGTCGCTCTACCATCGTTCAGAAGACAGAGGTTGGACTGTAGTATTAGGTCGGCTACTTGCTCCCCACGACCATCAATCCTCAAGCTACCCCATTGATAGTGATGGGCGTTAAAATCGCCCAACACTAACTTATTTCCAGGCAGATGTTCCACTAGTGAATTTAAAGCATCACTATCAATGGGGCCATGTGGAGGACAGTACAGAGAGCAAATAGACAGATACGTGTTATTAAATTTTACTCTGCACGCGACCGCTTCCAGAGTAGAATTTAGAATCACTTCCGTTTGTGGGTGTGATTTGTGGGTGTAAATGGCAACTCTGTGACCTTCATATCTTCTATACGAGTGGTAGTGTTTGAACTGTGGAGGATCAGGGTGATCCTCCAGGCGCGTCTCCTGTAAACAAACAACGTCTGGCCTGTGTATAGAAAGCAAGATTGCTATATTGTGTAACTTATTCCCAATACCTCTACAATTCCACTGTAATACAGTGAAAGCGACGGTTTAAGATTTTCGTTGGGGGCCAGTGTGCTTTGTCTTTTTTTGTCTCCCGCCGGCAGGCGACGACTACCGGGGGACCTATCCCGGTGCTTGTTCACGGAAACCTCCATATTATCGTCAATTACGAGGTTCCCTGACCCCCCGAGGAAGAGCTAACCTTCCTCTCCCTCGCTGGAGTGGGAACTGGAAGAACGTGAGGACGAGACTTTGTGAGGGTGGTCATGTTACTTTTACTAGACTTGTCGGGTTTCACTTTAGGCAGTACTGATGGAGAGGCAGCAGCAGCCTGAGAGTACGTTGAAGCCTTAGGGATGTCAGTGAGAGAGTTGGAGCGGACAGGAGGTCGAGATGGAGAGGTACTGTGAGTGGCAGGAGGGAGAAAGACAGGGTCAGTCTGGGTCTCTACAGAGCACATCACAGGACGGGACATTACCGCCGAAGCATAGGACCTATTCGGCGTGGGAGTTGCATGCAACTCCTTCACTTTTTCCTAGCTTCGTAGTAGGAAATGCCCTCCGTTGCCTTCACTGTGCAGACCTCCTTCTCCTCCTTCCACTTGGGACAATCCCTAGAGGAAGTGGAGTGAGCGCCCTTGCAGTGGAAGCAACAGACCGTCTCAGATGTGCATTGTTCCGCATCATGACCCTGGCTTGCACACTTGCCACACACTGGCTGGGAAGCCCGACAAGTCTTTGAACCATGCCCATACATCTGGCATTTCAAGCAACGGAAAGGGTTGGGAATATATGGCCGCACATGAACAATTTCATAACCAATTTTTACTTGGCTAGGCAGTGACACTTTACCGAAAGTCAAAACAATGGTTGCTGTCTTCGTCTTGACACCTTCCGAATATCTTGTTATGAAGTGGGCATCGATTACATCTTGCTGAGCAAGTTCCTCTATGATCTCTTCCTCACTCATCACCATGAGATCCCTGCAAGTGATGACACCCTTGCAGGAATTCATGGAAGTTGGGATCTTGGCTTCGACATCATAAATATGAAACTTGCGCAGCTTCAGCAAGTCCTTAACCTGGGAAGAATTGCAAATCTTTACAAGGAGGTCTCCGTTCGCAAGTTTTTTGACTTGTTCCACCTCCCCAGCACAGCCATCAATAACCTTCTTAATCATGAAGGGATTGAGACTGCTCAAGGGAGTGGAACCAAGAGCATGGATGAGAACAAATTCAGCATTATTTACACTTATGTCCAGAGGCAATCGAGTCTGGGGCCGTTCTGTCTGGGGCCTGTCAGTCCGTTGATCAGTCAGGGGTCGGTCAGGACTACCTCCCCCCCTGAGGGGGGGGGAGGCAGTAGCGGCGTCCTCCATAGTACCACTCCCCCCTAGCGGGGGAAGTGGGAAGAAGGGGAGAAAACAAGCAAGGGACAAACAACCGGGGACCACACACCTAAGTCTGAGGTTGCCCTCTCAAACCACTCCAGGGAGGCCCGACCGTGTTTCTTCACGCCCCAGAGCGATCAGTGGGGGGGACCCTCCGTGGGCGATAAGCAAAGGTAAACTCAGTTTATTTGAACAGACACCTACTGTTCAAGACTTAACAGGGAGGGGAGGTAACTGAGTACTAGCTAAACCTAAACGTCACCAGAAGGGTGAAAAAAAAGAAGCTAATGCCGGTAAGGCAGCCCTGAAAACTAGAGAAGAGCGCAGAGAAAAACACGTCTACCCTCTTCACGACCATGCATCAAAGTCCCTCCGACGAACGCAAACACAAATAACCCTCATATCACTTCCTACAGCCAAGCACAAACACTCCACACCACACGTTGGGCCAATCAGCTGCAGGCAGGGCCATGACGCCAGAGAAGGAGAAAATGGGTGAGAAAGCTTGTTTAACTGTAGTAGTTGGGCCGATCGTTTGCCTGGTTGAGCGGCAGAGGCAGGTCGACTATGGAAGCAGTGAGACAGACCACGAACGGACCCGTGAGTGTACTCGACCCCAACAGGTAGGCTAGGTCGACATCGCTGGTGATAGCATTACAATAGGTAGTTAATCATAGACAGATAGACAGATAATGACCCTCCTCCACCCCAGGGTAAGGATATAAACAGAAACTACTGATCACATTCTAAGTGGCATTGGAGATTTCGTATCCCTTTTTCCCAAGCGATTCATTCTGTATACTACACGTGAGTACCCTCTTGTATGTTACGTATGCAAACCACGTAGATATTAGTACGATATTAATATATTACAAAAGAATAGTAAGGCGTAGTATGCAAAACAAATCGCTAAAGAAAAAGTACTACCAAGCCTCCTGTGCCACCGCGTATGCGGCCCCTAGATGGAGGTTTTTAACATCTGTCTTATATACAGTAAAGTGAAGTGTGTGTGTGTGTGTGTGTGTGTGTGTGTGTGTGTGTGTGTGTGTGTGTGTGTGTGTGTGTGTGTGTGTGTGTGTGTGTGTGCTCAGTATCATGTCATAGTTTTTTCTTTTTAAGAGAAAAAAAAAATTTGTCCAAAGGTAAACCTTCACCCCGATTAGGTTTTAGGCAGGATATAACCACGAAGACTGACGTTTCCTATTTACACCTTGACGGAGTGGAGGGTGGGGGGGGGCTACACCCTCCTCTCCCGGAATCGAAACTTAATATTAAATGGCAGGGGTTACTAGAGTGGCTGGTGTAAGTGAGTGGGTGTTGTAGGTGTTTGGAGGGTGTATGTGGATGGGTGGTGAAGGTATGTGGGTGATGTAGGTCTGTTGGGTGGTGTAAGTGGGTGGGTGGTGTAGGTGGGTGGAGGGTGTATGTGGGTGGGTGGTGAAGGTGTGTGGGTTTGGTATAGGATGGTTGGGTGGTGTAGGTGGGTGGAGGGTGTATGTGGGTGGGTGGTGAAGGTGTGTGGGTTTGGTATAGGATGGTTGGGTGGTGTAGGTGGGTGGAGGGTGTATGTGGGTGGGTGGTGAAGGTGTGTGGGTTTGGTATAGGATGGTTGGGTGGTGTAGGTGGGTGGAGGGTGTATGTGGGTGGGTGGTGAAGGTGTGTGGGTTTGGTATAGGATGGTTGGGTGGTGTAGGTGGGTGGAGGGTGTATGTGGGTGGGTGGTAGAAGTGGGTTGGTGGTGTGTGTTGGTGGCTGGTGTAGGTGAGTGAGTGGTGCAGGTGGGTGGGTGGTGTAAGTGAGTGGGTGGTGTATGTGGGTGGATGGTGTATGTGGGAGAGTGATGTAGGTGGGAGAATGGTGTAGGAAGGTGGGTGGTGTAGGTGGGAGGGTGATGTAGGTGGAAGGGTGATATACAGTAGGTGGGAGGGTGATGTAAGTGGGAGAGTCATGTAGGTGGGTGGGTGGTGTAAGTGGGAGGGTGGTGTAGGTGGGTGGGTGGTGTAGGTGGATGGTGTAAGTGGGAGGGTGGTGTAGGTGGTGGGTGATATAGGTGGCTGGGTGGTGTATGTGGGAGGGTGGTGTATGTGGGAGGGTGGTGTAAGTGGGAGGGTGGTGTAGGTGGGTGGGTGATATAGGTGGCTGGGTGGTGTATGTGGGAGGGTGGTGCATGTGGGAGGGTGGTGTAGGTGGGTGGGTGATATAGGCGGGTGGGTGGTGTAGGTGGGTGGGTGATATAGGTGGGTGGGTGGTGTAGGTGGAAGGGTGGTGTAGGTGGGTGGGTGATGTAGGTGGGTGGGTGATATAGATGGGTGGGTGGTGTAGGTGGGTGGGTGGTGTAGGTGGGTGGGTGATGTAGGTGGGGGGTGGTGTAGGTGGATGGATGATGTAGGTGGGTGGGTGGTGTAGGTGGATGGATGATGTAGGTGGGTGGGTGGTGTAGGGTGGTGTAGGTGGGTGGGTGATGTAGGTGGGTGGGTGATGTAGGTGGGTGGGTGGTGTAGGTGAGGGGGTGGTGTAGGTGGGTGGGTGGTGTTGGTGGGTGGGTGGTGTAGGTGGGTGGGTGATTCAGGTGGGTGGGTGGTGCAGGTGGATGGGTGATGTAGGTGGGTGGGTGATGTAGGTGGGAGGGTGGTGTTGGTGGGTGGGTGATGTAGGTGGGTGGGTGGTGTTGGTGGGTGGGTGATGTAGGTGGGTGGGTGGTGTAGGTGAGTGGGTGATGTAGGTGGGTGGGTGGTGCAGGTGGGTGGGTGATTTAGGTGGGTGGATGATGTAGATGGGTGGGTAGTGTATGTGGGTGGGTCGTGTGAATGGGAGGGTGATGTAGGTGAGTGGGTGGTTTCAGTGCGTGGGTGATGTAGGTGGGTGGGTGGTGTAGGCGGGTGGGTGGTGTAGGTGAGTGGGTGGTATAGGTGGGAGGGTGATGTAAGAGGGAGAGTCATGTAGATGGGTGGGTGATGTAGGTGGGTGGGTGATGTAGATGGGTGGGTGACGTTGGTGAGTGGGTTATGTAGGTGGGTGGGTGGTGTAGGTGCGTGGGTGACGTAGGTGGGTGGATGGTGTAGCCTGGTGGGTCGTGTGAATGGGAGGGTGATGTAGGTGGGTGGGTGGTGTAGGTGGAAGGATGGTGTAGGTGGGTGGGTGGTGTAGGTGAGTGGGTGGTGTAGGTGAGTGGGTGGGTGGTATGTGTAGGTGGGTGATGTAGGTGGGTGGATGGTGTAGGTTGGTGGGTGGTGTAGGTGGGTGGGTGGCATGAGTGGGTGGGTAATGTAGGTGGGTGGATGGTGTAGGTTGGTGGGTGGTGTAGGTGGGTGGGTGGTGTGGGTGGGAGGGTGGTGTACAGGAGGTGGGAGGGCGGTGTAGAGGAGGTGGGTGGGTGGTGTGTCTCATATCAGCTGAAGTGAATGAAAGAGACATTATAAGAGAACTGGTAAGAAATGATAAGAAGTTAATAGAAAAAGGGAGGAAAGACAAGGAATGTAGTGGTGATAGTGTGACTGATGATAGTGGGAGAAGATGAGGGATGCAGTGATGATAGTGGTAGTGATAATAATAGTAGTGGTGATAGTGGTTGTGATGATACTGAGGAAGATGAATGTAGTGATGCCAGTGGTAGTGATGATAGCAGTAGTGGTGATAGTGGTACTGGTGATAGTGTGGAGAGGATGAGCAGTATGGGGATGACGATAGTGATAATGGTAGTGATAATAGTAGTAGTGCTGATAGTGGTAGTTGTGATAGTGTGGAGAAGTGAGGACTGTAGTGATTATAGTGGTAGTGGTAATAATAGTTGTGGTGATAGTGGTAGTGATAGTGATAATAGTGGGGAATGTAGTGACGATATTAATCTGTCAAGAAGGGGCAAACATGTCTTAGAGCATAACCTCACTGACCCTCCGACTCCACCCACACGGGTCCCTCAGTGTGACCCTCCAGGCAGCGACTCTTCCCCCTCTACGTATCTTCCGACAGGAGTGATCGACCTGCTCCAGCCCTGAGTTATGTGGCCTTCCCCTTGTCCTCCTCCACCCTGGGTTAAATCGTTCAGAGATCACCCTGTGAGCAAGATCAGCCTCAGGGCCACATGCCCATACAGCTGGAGTTGACGTTGATGTATTATGTGGGTAATAGGCCTCGATTCAATCTCACAGAGTAGTTGCTTGTTACTCGCCTTGGTTGAACCAGGGATATCCCATGATCCTGTGACACATTTAGTATCAAAGGAGTCAATTTGCTGCTTCAAGTCACTGTTTAGTGTCCATGTCTCACAGCCGTAAAGTATGACAGAGAGCACAAGCGCCCTGAAGATGTTAACTTTTGTCCTTCTACACAAACAGCAACAGTACCAAATACCCAAATTGAGTAAATCCATAACCCCGTAAGCCAGACCAATGCGACGAGAGATCTCACTGTCTGATCTACCATTGTTGCAGACCACACTACCAAGACAAGTGAATCTTTCCAAGACTTCTATATCCTCACCACATGCTTGAACAGACTGAACTGCTTCAACCAGGAAGCCGCCAAATGCCTTGACCTTGGTCTTGGCTCAGAAAACCTTTAATCCCAGCGGCTTCACATTCTCATGAAATTCCTCGAGGGCACTCAGTTGTATCTCCAGCGACTCCGCTAGGATAACTGAACCATCAACAAAGTCAAGGTCAGTAACCCTGAAATTGCCAATTGATACCCCACAGCGACTTCAACTCACAGCCCGGTCCAGTACCCAATCCATACATGTGTTAAAAAGTGTGGGGACAAGGACACATCCCTGTCTTACACCAGAACTTACTGGGAAGAAGTTGAATGTTCCCCTTCCACACTTGGCAGCACTCTCAGTGTTTGAGTACAAGCCAGCAATCAGTCAGATTATCCCTGCGGGGATCCCATGAAGTCACAAAAGTTCCCTGTAATGCAGGAAAATTTAGTCACCAGTGTAATGCAAGAAATTTTAGTCATCAATAAATGACCCCAGTGTAATGAAGGAGATAATAGAAAACCACCAGTGTAATGCTGGGAAATTTTAGAGATTATGGAAAATGGGTAGCGTGATCTTAGAGGGTTTATGGGATATGTGGTAGTGTGAAACTTTTGGAGAGTTTATGGGGAATGTGGTAGCATGAACTTATCTGAGAGGGCATGAGTAGTTAGATATTAGCACACCTTGCGGGCCACTCAATCTCGTCTACCACTCCTTAACCCGCCCTGCGCCAGTGCCATTTTAAAACGGTCTGACGTAATTGCGCGCTCAGTGCCAGTGTCGTTTTAAAACGGTCTTGATTTCAAAAATTCATTGTGACCGCAATTTTCAAGCTAGGCATGCAAAAAAAAGTGTGTTTGTAGGGCAACCCTTCCTCTATCTGTCCTCAGGCGGCCTGACCCATACACCCAAACGCTTCCGTCTCACACTCGCTCTGCCTCACTCTGTTTGTGTCAGTCATACAATGCAGTGATGTCTCGCTGCAGTCTCTCTGAGGAGGAGATTCAGGACCTCCTGAGGGTTCCCTACACTGGGGAAAGTGATCTGGAGGATGACGACATGCAGGATAAGGACTACATCCAGCCTGAGAAGGAAAGTAGTAGCGATGACGAAATTCCCTCACCTAGAAAATCCAGGTATGTGGGCTACACTAGGGCAACATGTGGTAGGAGGCCACCTGCACGTCATCGCCTTTCACATCACGACGATGAGGAGGAAAGGGAGAAAGAAGGTAGTCCTGCAGTTAAGGGGTGGTTGGGGAGGCAAAGAATTTCACCACGTCGGGAGGAAAGTGTGAGGAGGAAACGTGGAAGATTTGGGAAAGTTCCATTGTCGGGGGAGAGTGCCTCATCTTGTCTGCACTCTCCCTTACCTCCCTGTGACCCAGCTCAGCCCAGCACCTCAGGACAAAGTCTTCCCGCCTTCCCCACACCCAGCACCTCACGTGAAACTCTTCCCCCATTCCCCACACTTCCCCATGCTTCTCCACAGCCCGAGGAACACGGAGGTGATGATGATGATGATGAGGAAACGAAGTGGGAGTGGGAGGACGGTAGTGACTTTGTCCCCCACATTCACCTGTTCACCCACGATAATGAGGCCGGGTGTAGTGTCCCTGAACTTCAAACCTCCAGTAGGCTTGACTTTTTCAGGAACTACTTTCCTGTGGAGTTTGTTTTGAAGATTGTGGCCCTGACCAACGCCTTTGCTGCATTTGAACATGGGGGAACAACACAGACACGACATAGCCGATTGTTTGAACCTGATATGACCCTGGGTGAAATGTATGTGTTCCTAGGACTTGTGCTTTTTATGGGGATATTGAAAAAAAATCAGCTTCCCTCATATTGGACTGTGGATCCAGTATTGGTGACACCATATTTGGGAAGGTGATGGGAAGGAATCGTTTTCAGGACATCCTGAGCCGCCTTCATTTTTTTGACACCCTTGACCCTGCTAACGCAAACAACATGGACAGGATGAGGAGGATACATCTGGTTTTTGATCACCTTCAAGAGAAATGCCGTACCTCCTTCTCTCCATACCGAGACCTCGTCATAGACGAGAGTCTAGTGCTATGAAGAGGTAATATTGCTTTTCGTCAGTAAATCCGCGCAAAAGACACAGGTTTGGCTTCAAAATCTTCGTGATGTGCAACTGTAAGACTGGGTATGTGCAGGACATAGTCCTTTACGCAGGTGTTCAGACGGACATCACAGGAGATAGAAGTTTGGAACTCTCAGGGGCTGTGGTAAAAACAATGATCGAGGAATACATTCATCGTGGGCACGTCTTGTACCTCAATAATTGGTACACAAGCCCCCTTCTCGCCAGGTACCTTCACCTGCACGAAACTGGTCTGTGCTGCACTGTAAAGAAGAACTGTTGGCGCATGGTGAAGGTGGGGAGGAAGCTTCGGAAAAATGAGTTTTTTTTTACAAAGCACATAATATCCTCGCAACAGCATGGCACCACAACTGCGAAGTATTCCTCCTCTCATGTGTTCATTGGCCTCTTGTACACCACACAGACAGTATAGATTACAGGGCAGAAGGGCGGTGCCACGTCTGGAAACCAGAACCTGTCTTGGCGTACAACGTGAATATGCGACAGGTGGATCAATCAAACGCCATGATTTCCAGTGTTGACTTGCCATGCCCACGATGAAGTGGTATAAAAAGTTATTCTTCCATCTCCTCGACATCACCGCCCTCAATGCTCACTATCTCCACGCACAGACCACTGGCATCCAAGAGACATTCGAGGACTATATTCGCAAGCCGGTGAGTGGGGGAATATGGGGAAGATGGAAGTGCTGCTCGCCACCGCCACACCGCCGCCACACCTCTCCACCTCACCTCTAGACACTTCCCCAAAATCGTCCCTCCAAGTGCAACACATCAGAATCCCCAGCGGAGGTGTCACATGCGTGCAAACAGCACTGTAAGGCCACGTACTCAGAGGAAGAACTCAAGGTATGTGTGTGCCGAGTGTGATGTAGGACTGTGCGTATACCCATGCTTCGAGGAGTACCACACTCTCGCTAACTATTAAGAAACAATAGTGTGGTAATGATGAGCGATAAAAAGACGCTCAAAAGGTGTTGTAAATACGAAAAAAGACGCTCAGGAAGTGTTATTATAAGTACTGCATACAGTGATGACATGTAAATATTTTCTCGTCAGTGTCAGGACTGAACGTTGTGGAGTAAAGTTTTATGTATATTTCTCATGTTTGACGATATATTCACAGCGAGAGGATCAAAAATACTCTGGTAATGTCTGTGTATACTGAAGGCATGTTGTAAGTAATTTACTGTAAGTGAAAGGGCTGTACATTGTGAAGTCAAGTTATGCATATTTTCTCGTAACTGCAAGACAATGCATTCACAGTGATACGTACAGTGTCGCATGAGTAAGTGATTTTTTCCCCCAAAAAACATGATTTCTTTATGAAATAATAAGATTTTTTTTGTTTTGTGAGTGAGAAGTGGACAGAAAAGTGTTAAGACCATTCCTATACCTTCCCTGAGTCACGTTGGCAAGAATACCTGAGTTTACCTTGCATAGAAAACGGGTTTTCTCTAATCGCCGCTGGGGATTCCCCGCCTGCTCACACCTGCGGGCGGCCAGAGAGACTAAGAAAAACGCACTTCAAGCCTCCGGTGAGTTTTTATATGGTCATATTCGTTTTTTTTTTTCACATCAAAATCTATCATTTTAGCAAAAAAAAAAAAAAAAAAAAAAAAAAAAATTGACCAGCACAGGGGTGACACTTATGGCTAGGAGTGGCTGGCACGCGGTGGGTTAAAGGATAGTAAAACTCGAATTCAAAATTACTTAACCTAAGATTTACTAAGCATTAAGAACTGAGACACATTACTCTTCACTGTGAATAAACCCAAACGAGATAATAATGAGGATCTACATCACTGGAGATTTTAATCTTTACAAGGTAAGTTAATATTGAAAGACTACAGATACACATACATTAATCCCGTGGTCACAGTTGGACTCGCGGGAAGATTCAAAGAATACTAAGACACTCTCTTAAGATTAAACTCGTGTAAATCCAGAATTATATACAGTAAAGTCACAAATATTATAGGAAGTGATAAAATAAACTGTAATCAAAATGGAGTGTAAACAAAATGGACCAGCTGATATATTTGTTATTTAGGATACATGAACTAGGTAAAAAAAGGGAGGGGATGTGAGTGTGTGAGGTGTTTTGGCAGTAGCTTGAAAGGGACGATCTGCAATGACGGAGAGAAGTGCTGGTCTCATTTAATCAGTACAAGAGAGATCAGGGGAAAATATGACTTATTTAACTTTCGAATATGAGGACTTATTACACGAGGGAGAAAAAAGGAGAGGGGGAGGATGAGAGTTCGACACTAACCTGCAATGGCGGAGAGAAGGGCCGGTCTCATTGCATGGCGCGGTTTCCCTCGCTTTCTATAAGCATTACAGACAATATTCGGGAATCGGCTAAAACTTTAACTGATTACTTTATACTATTATCGACTCTCTAGGATCTTCAAAGAATACAAAGATACGGTTCCAATTAACATACGTAGATAAATGACTTACGATGTTTAAAATTTTTGTAATAAGCGTACGGGAACTTTAATCTTAACGAAGCCAAATCAGTTAGGAATCAGAACACTTTTATTGCCCGTGTGACGTGCGAGCTTCCTATGCCTACGTGACTGTAAACACGACTCAGTAACATGAATTTCGTGCTTCACTAATGATTACCTTCAACAGTTTTACTGCAGACACTCTCAATTCACCACTGCATACTTCAAAAGGGGACTATTATTAACTTCAGCATATAAATCTCTAGATTACAATACGCAGAAAGACATTCGCGATTTTTAATTTCTACTAAACTTTCGCGGTTATACTTCTTTGTTAATAACGGCTGGTTCACTATGGATAAACAATTAATCATATTCATATCAATGCTTGATTTAGTACTGTCAATATCAGAATAATGTTCACATTATGAATATCAGGTAAGACTAGACCTAAATATAGAACTTAACGGTAAAATTATGACTTGTACAGACTATATTTATAATAATTTATTACCTAAGATTACATTTACAATACTAGCTTATTCTAACATTTAAAATTATGACACTGCACCCATAGTACCTTCCAATTTACAGAGTCAAAAGAATTCTTGAGATCCAAATATGCTGCTTGCAGACCTTGTCGTAAATCAAGACAGCATTCCACAAGCACTCGAAGAGCTAGGATATGGTCAACAGTACTGTAGACTTCTTAGGTGTGAATCCAGATTTCTCAGACCTCTGGAACTTTAGCAGATGGTCCCAGATATGCACAACGAGAATGTGAGCAAGAATTTTACCTGGCACACTAAGCATTGTAGTATCCCAGTAGTTACTACAGTCATGCTGGTTTCCTTTTCCTTTTTAGGTAGGGGTGACCAAGCCCTTTGTCCAGTCAGAAGGAATGATATCAGTCTGCCAAATGGTTTCCATGACTGCATGTAACCTCTTGATCATGGCTGCACCCCTAGCTTTGATCAATTCTGCTGGGATGTCACAAACACCTGATGCTCTACCACCTTTCAACCTAGCCACTGCCTTCTTGATTTCATCTAGAGAAGGTACAGCTTCGTCAGTTGGTGGGACAGCATCAGTAGTTGTACATCAGCCAACAGAAGCTCTCCACTGAGAGGTTCGGCCATGTACACCTGCTCAAAGTACTCAGCCCAACGAGCCCTATACTCGTTTGCCCTCGACATGAGCCATCCCTCTGCTGTCTGAACAGTTAGTCTGAGAGGTGGGTCATGCGTGGAGCTTCTTCAGGGCTCTGTAGGCGGGTCGAAGGTTATTTGCATGAATTCAGCCTTCCACCTCCTCAGTGATTTTCTTGACATACCCCTCCTTGTCCCTTTTCAGTAAAACTCATGCCCGTTGAGACAGAAGTCTGCTGTTCCTGATCCTCAGCCAGTCTGGCAGCACGATGCTCCTCAGTTGTGGTCAGCATGCCCCATGAGATGAATCCCCTCCTTGATCTCGGGCAGTCTCCAGTACACTCATTAGCTGCTGCCAGGGTAGCACGCTTAAAGGTATCCCATCATTTAACAGGATGCTCAACAGCGCTGAACACTTCAAATCGATTTGAGACTGCCACTGCATACTCATATGCACACTCCTTATCACTGATTTTCTCAAGATGGAACCTTTTTAGGTGGCATCTTGAGAATCTCTCAGTTTTTTATTTGTAGCCTTAAAGTACTGTAGCAACAACAAGTCTGTGATCACTAGCAGAGAATTCTGCACTCCTGATAAACCTGCAATTCCGAAGGATCCTCCAGCAAGTACTAACAAGAATGGGATCAATTTCCTCAGCAACCCCTCCGGTATTGGGATAACAAATCCAGTGGTGAAGATTTGGCCACTGGAACCAGGATCCACCAAATCTTAACTTATGGGATTTTGCAACATCCAGAAGTAAGAACTATTGGAGTTTCTGATTTCTGGGCCATGGGGACCTACACAATCCCTGAAGCCCTCCCTGTCAGTACCAGTAACTGCATTAAACCCGCCCAGGACCGGGAGTGTATATCTTGCGGGGCACTGTTCCACAACAGGGTCAAGTTTGGTGTAGAATAGCTTCTCTTCAAGGTCACTCATCTCAGTTGGAGCATACACTGCAATAAAAGAGATGAAACCCAAGGAGTGCATCAGTCTCACCAGCATTATATGCTTACCAATCGGAGTAACCCTGTTGACACAAGAGACAAAGTGAGCTGCAGCTGCCACAGCAACACCCCTAAGATTGGTACCATCATCACAGCCAGACCAGTAGTATGTGTAACCATCACTATTGATCTCACCATGCCTGGTTTGCCTCACTTCAGAGAGTGCAGCTATGCCGACCCTCCCAATCGCCCCAACTCTCATGACAACAAAGACAGTCGATCATCCTTTGAAAGGCTTAGAACGTTTCAAGCCCCCACCCGCAGTACCTTCCGAAGGTTAAACCCGTGCTTAGAGCCTAGGGCTTGCGCGTCCTTTGCACCACCATGACGCGAATCAAAAGGAGGGTTGGAGCTATGGGGTTCCCCCCCATCATTCGGTCACTGGGGTCTGTAGGCTGCACCCAGGAACCATCATGATGAGCACCAGCATGACAGGACCCAAAAAGCCCTACCAGGCCGGCGCCCGAGGGAGGACCTCCCGGCAAAACTGGGTCAGGATCAGGCAGTAAGCACTGACCCCTATCCCTCTTCATTTTCTTATTTCACGTGGGGTTGTTTTTTGCAGGGAGGGGACACAAACCCCACCCCAACCTCCCAAGTCAGGAGAGGGCTCACCAGTAGCCTATGGACAGGGGTGTGGAATCCCTGACTTTGGCTATCCAGGTCTTACCTCAGAGTTTTCCTTCTCCCAGGTGGACTGTCAACCAAGGCTAACCAGCTCCACCCACCCTACTAGATGGTCGTTGGCATAAATTGGTCATCCGCCCTTTGACAGGTCTTGCTTGTCATCCTGTAGGGTGTCTAGTCACCCTCCTCACTGGCCTAGACCAGTGGCGATGCCGGTTTATTTGCCGACGATCCGACCATGAAACAGGTAGTACTGGATTACATGGTACCAGTAGCAGAACAGTGTCTGACCTGACAATAGTGATGACAGTGGTGGTGATAATAGTAGTAGTGGTGACAGTGGCAGTGATAATAGTGGGGGATGATGAGAAATGTAGTAATGACACTGTAAGTGATAACAGTATTACCGGTGTGGTAGTGATGATAGTGGGGGATGGTGAATGTAGTGATGATAGTGGTTGTGGCAATACTATTAGTGGTGATAGTGATAATGATGACAGTGAAGGTGATAGTGATAATGATGACAGTGAAGGGATGATGAGGAACGTAGTGATGATAGTGGTAGTGATAACAGTAGTAGTGATGATAGTTGTAATGATGATAGTAGTACCGGTAGTAGTGATAGTGGTAGTGATGATAGTGGGAGGAAGATGAGGAATTTAATGATGATAGTGGGGGAAAGATGAGGAATGTAGTGACGATAGTGGTAGCTATAATAGTAGATGTGGTGATAATGGTAGGAATTATAGTGGCCGTGATGATAGTGGTGGTATGATATATTTTTAGCAAGGAACACAACACTGCAAAGTGGTATAACTCCGCCTGAATCAGGTTTTAGGCAGGGCATGACCCCCGTGGGCTGCCCATGCTAAGGGGGTGTGCTCTGCGGGTCTGGGGATCTGTTGGTATGCATAGCTATATACCTGGGCAACGCCGGGTACCCCTGCTAGTGCCAGAATTAAAGTACGGGTTTAATGGTAATTATAATAATAATAAAACTTCAGTGTTGAGACTATACCGGTATTTGTATTTACATGTTACACAGTATAGTGATCTATATACAGAGTACATTGTGCATCAGATGAACATTCCAGTGCCACAGTGTGTGACATCCGTATGTAATATAGTCAGGGCTTAAATGTCTGCATGTTATAGTTGGTTTGTGTTCACCTGATGGGCCAGGTGTAATCAGATTGGAGGATAAATTTGACTAGTAACCAAGGAGACTTATTCTCGCCTCATAACTAAAGCTCATCTGATATCACATAACCATGACATAATATTCAAGCTGTGGAAGTGGCCGCGTGTGTCAGATGAAAACATACAGACGGTATTAGGCCGACGTTGTTGTTATTGTTGTGGCCCAGGACTCAGCTGAACATGAACCCTGTGGACTGCAGGCTGAAATTGTTCTCTGCAGTCCATCATCCTTCTTTCAGGGGAAAGAGAAAGAGCTGAGGAACGTTTACCTAACCGGCCAGTGGAGCCACTCGATTAAACCAGTGCCACCACGTGAAGGCGTCCCACTCCAGCGCCTTTTAATTGATGTTGCATCGGGATAGCAATCAGTATATCTAACGTTCTTTGTCTTTTAACTTACACCATAAAACTGGTTACGACTCTGGCAACCATGGCCAATGCAGGGATAATGTCGAAGTGAAGCAGTCCAGAATTATATCAGCTAAAAAAAGAGGAGTAAAGCCTAGCTTAATGCATACATTGTTATCAAAGAACTACAACTAAATCATCATCATAATCATCAAGACTTTTTTTTCCCACGTGGGAGGTGAAGCGAAGCAGTGTGTAGAGAAAAAAAATGTTGGGCATGTTGTTGGCTGGCACCGAAGAAAAAGGAAAAAGAAAAAAAGTAGAGAGGAGAAGGAAAAAACTCTACAGGGATATCAGCGTGTGTGGTTTGGCACCTTAAGTTTTCATCAACCCCTTATCAATTAATTCTTACCAGCTTCAGACAATTTCATTAGGCTTAGAAGAGTGTACAAGTTGTATCCATATTTTTGCTTTCATATATAATTATTAACTATATTTTTCATTACCTGTTACTTTATCTACCTGCAGTGTATATGTATATATATCATAACTTACGTCAGACTTACTTTTAGCATGTCTAAAGATTCACATAGCAACTTAGCATCACATAGCTTGCCTCACAGGCATCAGCATCGAACATTCGATGCACCGTCAGCTTCATTCCCACGCCCCACTGTGAGCTTAGAGCCGGCAGTAATAGCCAGGGAGTGGGGATAGTAAGACGTACTCATATAGCACTCAGACTTATACTGCGTAACCCTTTGTACCTGACTGTATAACAGTGTTTGAATAGTCAAAGATTATTTTGTTACACCAGACTTTATTTAACCTCCAAGCTACTCATTAATACACAGTTTGTGAAGGTATACCAATATACAAGTGTGCTATGAGTGAATAAGGGAGGAGAGGGAAATGAGCGAAATACCAGCAAGCGACACAATGATCATCGGCAAGCCAGCTACCCCAAACATCGAGAGGACGCACATCGCAGTTATCTCCTACAAGTGTGCCAGGCCTGATCTGTGGTGTCTGGTACAAGAGACCTTTGGAAGTGGAGGGGTTGGATTCAGCTTCATTAACCTCCTCACTGCTACGGTGCTCTCCTAAGCTGAATAAAATCGTCTGGAGGTAGTAAGAACACACTAAAACTTGTATCTTAGTGAAGCCCATATCATATGTGGCAAAGGAGGCTTGGTAGCACCTCTGCCTTAGCCATGGATTTGGCATATCAAACCTTAACATTGCCTCGTGTGTTATTTATTTCACCTTTATATAGACAAAGTTTGTGTCACTTATACAGAGGAGGACAATGAATTAAAACGTGTAGAAAAAATAGGTAAGGAATGGGCGTTACCAAAGCTCAGTAGTCACTTAATACACCTCTATACAAATAGCTCACTAATCTCCAAACTTGAAATTAAGGCCAGTGTCCTTCACGTTGTCCCTGATCCATTGGTCCATCTCTTGGTTCAGTTCTGGAGAGAAGTGGTTCTTCCAGTCGCCCTTTATCCCTGGAATAAAGAAAAAAGTGTTCATATTCTCTCTCTCTCTCTCTATCTATCTATCTATCTATCTATCTCTCACCTTTCCTAAACATGCCACCCTGCTTCTTCCACACATCCTCGTTGTAGAACGCTTTGTCAATCGGTTCCCCGCGGGTTTTCATAGACGAGAAGCTGGTGAACTCGGCAATCTGCGGAATGCAGAAGGAAGTAAAAAATGATAATAATAAAAATAATAATAATAATAACAATAATAATAATAATAATAATAATAATAATAATAATAATAAAAGTAATAAGCAGAAGAATGGTAATATTATCGATAATAATAGTTACCACTACTATACTGCTACTACTACTACTAATTTATCTATAATAATAATAATAATAATAATAATAATAATAATAATAATCTATCTATCTATCTATCTATCTATAGCCCAACGCCCTAATCCCGCAAAGGGTGGCCACAGACAAAACTCCTCCAAGTCGCTCAGTCACCCACCATTTGACTACCCTCCCCCCAACTCACTCCCCCTCTCCCTCATATACCTCTCAACTCCATCCCTCCACCTCATCCTCGGTCTTCCCCTCCCTCTCCCTCCCTCCACCTCACCTACATACACCCTCTTAGTCAGTCTTTCATTCTCCATTCTCTCCACATGTCCAAACCACCTCAGTGTATTTCTCTTTATCTTCTCAACCACATCCACATCCACCCCACAACGTTCCTTCACTTCTTCATTCGTCAACCTGTCCCTCCATGTCACTCCACATGCTTCTCTCAAGTAACTCATTTCCACTGCTCTCACTCTTGACTTGTTCCCTTCTTGCAAGGTCCATGCCTCGCTTCCATACGTCAGGGTAGGGATCACAATACTATCATGCAGTGACTTTAACTTCCATACTCACCTCCCTATTTCTCATCACTGCTTTCAGTGAACAAACAACCTTCCTTCCCTGCTGTACTCTTTCACGCACTTCATCCCCCAGAGTTCCATCCTTACTCATCACACTCCCCAAGTACTTGAATGCACTCACATTCTCCATATTCTCGCCATCCAACCTCACCGTGCATTCTGTGACTTCATTTCTCTCAAACACCATAACTTAACTCTTGTTTACATTAACTTTCAGATTCCTCTTCCTACACACTGTCCCAAATTCATTCACCAAACCTTGCAACTCCCATTCATCTTCTCTCAACAATACTGTATCATCAGCAAACAACAGCACCGGAATCTTCCAAATCTCACTCTCATTCATTAGAGCCACCCCCACATCCACTGCCCTACCTTGCCCCTCCTTTACAACCCCATCCATGTATATATCAAACAGCCATGGAGACATCACATAACCCTGTTTCAGTCTCACACTGAGATCAAAGAACTCACTCAGCACACCATCCACTCGCACCGGTGCCCTAGCTCCTTCGTACATACTCTTCACAGCACTCAAACAATTTCCCCTCCACTCCATATATTCTCAGTATCTTCCACATACCTTCTCTATCTATTCTGTCATAAGCTTTCTCCAAGTCCATGAAGGCAGCATACACTTTCTTTCCCTTCTCTAGGTACTTCTCCACTAAACATCTTAGAACAAATATCTGATCTACACACCCTTTTCCCTTCCTAAATCCCCCTTGTTCTTCTCCAGTAGCTCCTCTGTTATGTGCCTAACCCTATCAATGAGTATTCTACCATATATTTTTTCATTCACACTAAGAAGGGAAATACCCCTTATTTTTTTATGCGAGGAAGAAGGAACCAAAGGCCATGAGCCAGCAATAACAGTTCCCTCCAAGAAAAAAAACAAAATACAATAGAGAGCCAAATTCAAGATCTAATCATTTCGAGATGCCTGGACACATTGCGTTTGAAAGACTGGAGATCACAGGCAGCAGGAAATACAGACAGAGGGAGACAGTTCCAGAGTTGACCTATTGCATAAATGAAGGACTGGGAGTAACGGTTACCTCTTGCATTAGAGAGTTGGACAGAAAAGGGATGAGAGTTTGCTGCTAGACAGGTGCTACGCGCCCGTCGTAAAGGTGGAGGAATGCAAGCAGACAGTTCATAGGAGCAGTGACAATTAAAGCAGTGATAGAAAAGAGATAAAGATGCAACAGTGCGGTGAAGAGACGGATGTTGAAGGGAGTAAGTAAGAGGAGGAGAGTTAATGAGACGAAAAGCCTTTGACTCCACCCTATTGAGAAGAGCTGTATGTGGGGAGCCACCCCACACATGAGAGTTGTACTCCACACAGGGGCGGATAAAACCCCTGTATGGAGTAAACAATTGTGCAAGGGTAAGGAAAGAACGGAGTTGGCTTAGCACACCTAATCTCTTGGAAGCAGATTTTACAAGAGATGTAATATGATCTTTCCAAGATAAGTCCCTAGTAAATGAAACCCCAAGCATGTTCAAGGATGATGCAGGATGAAGCTGAATTTTATTAAACATTAGTGGGTATACCTGTGGAAGATTTTGTTGGGTTGATAGGTGTAAGAACTGAGTCTTAGATGCATTAAAAACAACAAGATTATTTTTACCCCAGTCAGAGATACGAGCCAAGTCAGACATGAGGTGTGCCATAGCCTCATCCCTTGTTTGTTGAAGTAACTGCTGAGATGGGCGTTGCGGGAACCGAACGGAGAGGTGAAGGGTGGAGTCATCAGCGTATGAGTGGATAGGGTTAGATGTACAACCTAGAAGGTCATTGATGAATAAAACGAAGAGAGTTGGTGATAGGACAAAGCCCTGAGGAACACCACTGTTGATAGATCTAGGAGAAGAACAGTGGCCGTCTACAACAGCGGCTATAGAACGACCAGAAAGGAAGCTAGCGACGAAGGAACAGATAGAAGGATAGAAACTGTAAGAGGGCAGTTTGGAAATTAAAGATTTATGCCAGACTCTATCGAAAGCCTTTGGGATGTCAAATGCAATGGCAAAGCATTCACCAGAGTCTGAAAGGTAGGTGAGAAGATTGGCATTGGAGCGTCCCTGACGGAACCCGTACTGACGATCAGAAAGAAGGTTGTGACAGGAAAGATGCCTTAAATTTTTCTATTGAGAATTGACTCGAAAACTTTTGAAATACAGGACGTTAAAGCAATTGGATGATAGTTGGAGGGTTGGGAATGGTCATCCTTCTTTGAGACTGGCTAAATGAGAGCAAACTTCCAGCAAGAAGGAAAGGTACAAGTTGACAGACAAAGGCGAAAGAGTTTGCCTAGGCAGGGTGTAAGCACAGAAGCACAGTTCTTGAGAACAACAGGAGGGACTCCATCAGGCCCATATGCCTTGCTGGTATTGAGGCCAGTGATGGCAGAAAATACAGTACATCAGCTGAAGAATTTTTAAAGTCAGCCATGAGGAAGTCAGAGGGGGGAAGTGATGGAGGAACAGCACCGGAATCGTCTAAGGTGGAATTGGAGGAGTAAGTCTGTGTGAAGAGATCTGCTTTATCAGTAGAAGAAATAGCTACAGAACCATCAGAGTAGAAAAGAGGAGGGAAGGATGATGAGGTAGAGTTGTTTGAAAGGTTTTTGGCAAAAGGTGCCAGAAGGAGCGGGAAGAATTCAAGTTGGAGAGTTGAGAGCACTTAGTATGGATGAAATTATTTTTAGCAAAACAAAGAACAGACTTAGCACGATTCCGGGCAGAAACATAAAGATAATGTGATTTAGGGGTGGGTTGGCTCCGTTACCTCTTGTAGGCCCTCTCCTTGTTGGGGACAGCATTAGAACAAGCGTGATTAAACCAAGGCTTTCGTGCATTAGTCAAAGGATATGAGAAAGGAATATATGCTTCCATGCCCGAGAGAATAACCTCCGTAATGCACAAGGCACACGCAGATGGTTCCCGGCCATGGAAGCAATAATAATTCTAGGGAAAATCAAAGAAGTGCTGCTTGAGGGCCTCCCAATCCGTGGCTCCAAAATGCCACAGACGACGTTTCCCTGGAGGGTCCACAGGCCGTATCGGAGTGGTAGGACAGGTTAAGGTGATAAGGTTGTGATCGGAGGAGCCCAACGGAGAGAAAAGATTAACAGTGTAAGCAGAAGGATTAGTTGTAAGGAAGATGTCAGGTATGTTGGAGCTCTCTCCAAGGCCGTCTGGGATATGGGTAGGGTGCTGTACAAGCTGCTCTAGGTCATTAAGGATAGAAAAGATGTAGGCTTGTTCACCAGGTGGATCAGTGAAAGGATAGGAGAGCCAAAGGTGGTGTGAACATTGAAATCTCCTAAAATGGAGATTTCAGAGAAAGGAGAAATGGATAGAATGTGTTCCATCATTCTTTGGTTACCATATACTTCTCTCTCCCCTTTCCCTTTGTATAAAGGAATTATTATACATAATTTCCAGTCCTCGGGAACCCTTCCCTCTTCCCAAGCCAATTTACATAAGTTCCATATCCACTCTACTACAATCTCACCCCTATACCTCAGCATTTCACCACACACTCCATGAATTCCTGGGACCTTTCCCATCTTGATCTTCTTCATTGCTTCCACTATTTCTGCCCTACTAATCTCTTCCTTCCTCCTCTCATCTCTCCTTCTCCCAGTCATTCCCCACCCACTTATACTCGCACTGCTCTCACTCTCTACATTCAAGAAATCCTCAAAGTGCTCCTTCCATCTCCTCAATTTCTCTCTCTTCTCCACCAACAATCTATTATTCCTATCTTTCACTCCCCTGCTATTACCCCTTTCACACTGCCTTACTTTCTTTACCTCCTTCCAAAACAATTTCTTACTCTCCCTCCATTTCACACTCAGACTCCTCCCAAACTCTTCATCCACTTTCTTCTTACTCTCCTTCACCAGTCTCTTACCTCCCTTCTCCTGCTCACATATACCTCTCTCTTCTCTCTCTCATCTTCTCCCCTACCTCTACTTGCTAGCCATTCACTATATGCCTTCTTTTGTTCCACAGCTAGTTTCATCTCATCATTCCACCATGCTGTCCCTTGCACACCCCTGCATCTTCTCCTCACCCCACAAACCACCTCACATGCTGCGCCTATCTCTTCCGTGAATATCTTACGTACGTCTTCCACCCCTTCCATCTGCCCTAACTCATACCTTCCCAATCTTTCTTCCACTATGCTCTTATACTCTGCCATTTTCTCACTGTTTAACAATTTCTCCCCTCTTCTCACAGGAGCTGTTTCCTCCTGTCTTTCCCGTCGTCTTTTCAACCATTTTCTTTGCAGCCTTACCTTGGCCATCACTAAGTGATGGTCCGAGATTCCATTCCCCCACCCTCTCCACACTCTTGCATCCACCACTTGTCTTCTCATTCGCTCATCCACACACACATAGTCTACCATTGCCTTTCGTTCAACAAGTTCACCATCCATCCTCCTCATTACTCTCCATGTATACCGGTGGATCATCTTATGCCGAAAGTAGGTGTTAGCTATTGCTAACCCCTTACCAGCACAGATGTCCACCAAAGCACTACCATTCCCATCTACTTCAGCTGGCACACCCCACTGACCAACCACTCCATCCACTTGTACATTCCCAACTTTGCCATTCATGTCTCCAATCAACAGAACTCTCTCGCTTCTCTCAAACTTGCCCATACATCTTTCTACACTCGCCCAAAACTCATCTTTTACTCTCCACTCGGTCCTCTGTCGACGCATACGCACACACAGTCGCCCACGCTTGTATACCTACTTTCATCCTCACCCATACAATCCTTGCACCCACTGTTCCATACTCTCTTATATTCTCCTTCAACTTCTTACTTATCATCAGACATACTCCATCTCTTGCCCTCTCATTCTCATTAACTCTTGCACATATTCCTAAACCGTATTTCCATTCTCTCACCCTTTCACCTTTTCATTTAGTTTCAGTCAATCCACATATATCCACTCTTGCAACCTCAAGCACCTGCACAATCTCTCTTTTTCACTTCATCATTCACTCCTCTCACATTCCATGTCCCCACCCTCAGAATGTCCTTTGTCCATTCCTTAGTCGTCAATGTATAGTCCATCCTGGTCCGAGGTGCTTTATTTGCTTTTTTAGTTAGCTCTTTTTATGGGGTGGGGCACTAACCCACCACCAACCCTTTTAGTCGCCTCGTACGACAAGCAGGGATACTGGAGGAGTATTCTTGAAATCCCCCCTACCCACCCAAGGACAGGGTGAGGAGTATCAATGTCCAGACAGCCCAAATTTGCCCAGTCTAATGGGCCACGTTTCCATTCACTCATCATTCAAGCCCCCGGAATCCTGGCTCTATCAGATACACCAAAAACATTCATTACATTCTGTAGCTTCACATAAACATATCCGATTGAGTCAATCCGGACGCTATCACATTAAAAAGGGGCGCCATTAATCCCTGATCATGCACTTCCCCTCACAACATTCATCCAGTTAGTTCTATCTCTTGTCAGTTCCCTATCCTCACCGACTTCCAAACCTCTCTTCCTCATACACTCATCCACCGTATCTCTCCACCTTCTCCTTGGCCTGCCTTGCCTCCTCTCTCCTTCAAATTCGCTTAGATATACCTTTTTCACCACTCTATTATTATCCATTCTCTCCGCATGACTATACCATCTCAGTACACTCTCTTCGATTCTGGTGTCCACAGACTTCCTCACTTCACACCTTTCACGAATCACATTATTTCATATCCTATCCACCCTCTGTGCTCCACATACATTCCTCAACAGTCCCATCTCCACTGCTCTTACTCTTGACTTTTCATTTTCATGCCACACCATAGTCTCACACCCATATGTTGGCACTAACACTCCCTTATGTAAGCCTTGTACAGCTGCAACACTCAGGCCTCTGTGTCTTATCAAGGCCTTCATTGCACCTGCTACCTTTCTTCCTTGTGTCACTCTACTTTCAACTTCTTTTGCTCATTTTCTTCTCTTTTCTATCACTATACCCGGGTATTTGAACTCTCTCACCAATTCCAGTCTCTCTCCATTCACTGTAACATCCCACTGGGAGTCACTTCTCTCTCAGTAACCATCACTTTACTCTTCTCTGCATTTACTCTCAAGGCACGACGCTCACAGACATCAGTAAAACTCTGCACTAGCCTGCCAAGTTCTTGTCCGGTACTTCCCAACAGTACTGCATCATCAGCATATAACAAATTTGAGATATTCATCACGATTCATTACCAACGCCATCCCTCTCTCCATTACTCGTGTTTTTCCTTCTCTCATCACCCCATCCATATATATATTGAACAACCATGGGGACATCACACAACCTTGTTGCACACCCACACTGATCGTGAACCATTCTCTTAGATGTCCATTAACCCTTACACACGCTTCGCTACCATCATAAAAACTCTTGACAGCACTTAGGAGCTTACCATTTACACCATACATGCGCAAAACTTTCCACAATCCCTCTCTGTCTACTTTGTCGCATGCTTTTTCCAGATCCATGATTGTCATAAACACCTTATGGTCCTTCTCACAAGCCTTCTCTGCTATCTGTCTCACTGCAAATACTTGATCCACACATCCTCTGCCACTCCTTAATCCACCCTGTTCATCACTCACTAAGACTTCTGATATCACTCTTACTTTATAAAATTTCTTTCATATACCTTTCCTACCACACTCAATAAACTTATGCCATGATAATTCTTGCACTCACTTCGCTCACTTTTATTTTTGTACAGGGGTACAATCACAACCTTTTCCCACTCTGCAGGCACAGTTTCACTCATCCATACCTTCTTACATAATTATCTCCAACAAGCACTTCATTCCACTCTCTCCACTACACTTATACACCTCATCAACCCCAGCTGCTCTCCCATTTTGCAGCCGCTTCACTGCACTCTTCACCAGTGGGAGTGTCACGTCTCCTGGCACTGCATTCCTTCGCCACACCCGTCCCAAACCAATCATGTTTACAGCCGCTCTGCTCTCTCTATTCCGATTCATCAGGCTTTCAAAATATTCTGTCCATCTGGTCCTTACTTCATCTACATGGATTAATAATCTACCACCTGAATCCTTCACACCATCACATTTCTTTCCGCTTTCACTTCTACATTTCCGCACCTCTTTCCAGAATAACTTCCCATTTTCAGAGTAATTTGCATTCATTTTTCTTCCCAAATCATCATTTACCTCTTCTTTTTCCTCTTCACTAGGCTCTTTACGTGCTTCTTGCTCTCAATATACTCAGTTATTATTTCAACTGAACCCCTATCCTGTAACCACTTTAGCCACTTCTTCTTTTCCTCTACCGCTCTCTTAACCTCCTCATCCCACCATGCCGTACCTTTCTTTTTTGTTGTTACTCTTGCCACACCACACACCACTTTAGCATTTCTAACCAAGCAATCCTTACATGCATTCCACCAGCTGTCCAGATTCATTTCATTCCAGTTCACTGATTCTAACTCCTCCTCAATTTTGGTCCATTAATCATCTGCCATTTCTTTGATCCTCAGCTTCTCAACTTCCAGTCTTTCTCCCTGACTGCTACTCTCCCTCCTCATCCACAGCACTCTTCTCAGCTTGATCTTGCATACCACAATCAGATACTCTGACAGACCTCCACATCGTCCTCTCACGGCCTTCGTATCAGCAACCTTTCCCATCATCGACCTCTCTACGAGCATGTAATCAATCAGGCTTCTTTCAACACGATCCCTGTTTCCTCTATACCTTGTATATTTATGTGCATCTTTGTGTTTGAAATACGAGTTACAAATGCACAACCTCCTCTCCTGACACATATCCTTTAGTCACTTCCTATTATCATTTTCTCCTGGTACTCCATAACAACCCATTATGTCATCCTCAGGACCAGTGCCTACTCTTCCATTCATATCCCCCATTATGATCACCTTGTAGCTCCTGGGCATTTCTCCCACTACTTCATCCAGCTCATCCCAAAATCTCTCTCTCTCACTCCTGTCCTCACACGGTGCATATGCTACAATCATATAATAATAATAATAATAATAATAATAATAATGACTAAACATAACGATGATGATGGTGATGATATCATCACCATGGTCATCATCATCATCACCAATACCATCACCATATATCATTATCATAGTCTTCATTTTTTTTTTTCCCCTGTCCAGTGATCGGTTGAGTCAGGATCCAGAGACACTGAGAAAGAAATTACGTAGATGGGAGAAGTATCAAGCTTCGTAGCACTTATTCCTCAGTTATTTATCTGGACGATTATGGTTTAAGATTCTTGTGTATGTTTTCCGTATCTGTTAGTATCGTTGACATCAGTAGGTTGTAAGATGATGTCGAGGTGTTGTGTTGGGAATACATCGTGAAGGAAGTTGTGTCATCAAGTCTCCAGAACCAGTTACAACGCCATCCAGAATGAATCCGTTGACTCTCATGTGGAGAGAGAGAGAGAGAGAAAGAGAGAGAGAGAGAGAGAGAGAGAGAGAGAGAGAGAGAGAGAGAGAGAGAGAGAGAATGTGATAATGGTAGAATTTTGAGATTTACGTATCCTTGCTGACTGCAGTGTATAATGTGGGATGCAGGCTAATCCCACCTAACAACTACACGTGTTCCATCAGTGACCGTCAGTCATAAGTGGCTTCCTTACACCTTGGCGGACTCAGTTTTTAGTAACAGGGGTCGGTATTCTCGTCGGGTAAGGAGGCGTCTTAGCACCTCTTCCTTATCGATTTATTTTCTAAACTATCCATTCATACCCTCTTTTTTTACTTCTTGTATCATTTTAACGTCGACCTAGATTACATGAATAATACACAAGAATATAGTAAAGGAGCAGACTCAGGAATAAACTTGAAAGGAAGAGGTGTTGAGTAAGCTTCCTAACCATACGAGTTTCTCCTATTCACCTTCTAGAATACAGTAACGGAGCAGACTCAGGAATAAACCGGCAAGGAAGAGATGTTGAGGTAGCCTCCTAGCCACGAGTGTCTCCTACTCACCATCTTGAGTTGTTCCTCCGTCAAGTTTTTGCCGAGGAATTTGTTGATGTTCCGCAGCTGCCCCATGATGTCGTCCTTCATGTCCTCGTAGGTGGTGAAGTAAAGGTTGGGGTTGTCTCTCTGCCTCCAGGCTTGTAGCACGTGCGGCCAGTACGGGCAGTATGGGACTACCACCACCAGGACAGATAATAAAGGATGTTGACAATTAATAAACAAATAGATACATAAATACCCATATACAAACAAACGAAGGCTACATACATACATACATGCATATAAACGTATACTCACACATACTTAAATACAGTAAATTAATAAGGACAATATAACACTAGTTCCACGACAACAGAAAATGAGTGAATGCATACCCGGTACATACATCCATACCATACATACAGACAAACACATACATACATACTGTTACATAGCCTATGATTTCATCATCCTTTGTGTAATTCTAACGTACAGTATGCTGCATGTTTGATCACGAGCGTGTTCTACCTCACTCCCCCCTTCTCCTCTTATAGTAGAGTAAGTCGTTCTTTCTGTTGTTCAGAGCAGGATTGTCAACTCTTTGTCCCCTATGGCTTCATTTTCGCGTCCTTCTTACAAGTTGTATCAAGCTCTGCCGGCCCCTATATAATGAGCTCAGTCTCTACATTAATTGCCACTTAGATCTACTCCTCATTTTGCTCACATCTCTGTCCTCCCCTGTACAGTTGTTATTTTTGTGAGTGCTCAGGAAGTCTCCAACCATCTAGCAGCTGTGTAATTTGAATATAAGTGTTATTACATTTTGTTCTTGTACTGTATAGCATAGGGTGTTGATTCGTGGGCCTAGTAAAGTTTTTGTGATTCATGTTGTCAGCCAGTGGTAATAATATTTTGTATCTGTAATAATATATCTTGCGTTAACTGAGCATTATCCAGTGTTTTCTCATTTTATCAGGGCTGACAGATAAATTTACTCATGCTAACTTCGTGTTAATAGAGGCTATTGCAGTTAACCATATATTTAACCTGTTTTTTGCCATTACATTATCCTTATGAGTCCTGAATGTTTTGTTGTTAGTTTGAGCATTAAACTTTAACTTGTAATTTTACCTAACTCTTTTGTTTTGAACCTGGAACTTTACGGGACAGTAGTGATTTTTAGTATTCTCACTTAAAGTGTACATTATCTTTCTCTGTTCCGTAACATAAACTTGGCGACCTCTTCTCAGGATATTCAGGATATTATCATAAGGATATTGCTTGATATTTTGTGATTGTGATTTATTCATGATGTCTACTATTACTACGCTTGATGAAGCCAAAGATTTTTTGTCAAATGTGCAAACAGTGTGTGATGTAGAAAACAGAACAAAGAATGAACTTAAGCTTGTTGCTCAACAATTGGGAATTGCTGTTCGCTCTCATCATTTTAAAGATCAAATTGTTGACATGATTAATGAAAGCTTGTTTAATGTAACTCCTCCAAATGAGCAAACGGAGATTGAATTAGCTAAGTTACAGCTAGCCCTGCAGGAGGCTCGTGCTAAGGAGGCTGAATTTCAGGCAAATGCTCGTATTCAGGAGGCTCAGGCACAAATTGAACTTGCTAGGATTCAGGCAGACCATGAGTATCGCATGAAACAAGGTGGAACTGGATCATCTAGCTCTGATGATTTTGATGTGGCTAAAAATGTTAAACTTGTCCCTCCTTTTAATGAATCTGATTTAACAAAGTATTTTCAGTTGTTTGAGAGGGTAGCTACAGGTTTTAATTGGCCCAAAGAGTATTGGCCAGTACTCCTTCAAACTGTTCTCACCGGTAAAGCTCAAGTAACTTATGCATCTTTGCCTCAGGATCAATCTGATAATTATGATGTAGTTAAGTGCTTGATTCTTAAGGCCTATGAGCTTGTTCCTGAAGCCTATAGAGTAAAATTTAGGACAACTTATAAGCAAGATAAGCAATCCCATGTTGAGTATGCAAAAATCAAAGAAGATCTGTTAGAGCAGTGGTTAAATTCTAAGAATGTGGATTCTGATTTTGACAAATTTAAGCAGATGATTTTGCTGGAGGACTTCAAAAGGTGTATTAATAATGATGTAAGCCTATATCTTGATGAGAAAAGAATAGATAATTTGTTTGATGCTACAGTTTTAGCTGATGAATATGTTCTCACTCACAAGAGATATTCTAAAGAAAAAAGGAAAGCTAAGAGTAAGTACGTTGCCTCTACTCAGAGTACAGGTAACAGGAAAGAGAATGAAGATGATGTATCTCAGGAAGTAAATACCAGCTTCACCTCTAGATTTCAGAGAAGTAAATGTACTTATTGTAGTAAGCTTGGTCATACTACAGAGAAATGTTTCAGGAGACAGCGTGATGTGAACAAAAAGGAGTCTTTAAATATTCAGTCAATTGGTCTAGTGTCCACCCTTGAGAGTTCCCACAATTCTTTAACTGAGTTAACTGAACCTGCTTTGAGGGGTAAATTAAATTCTCATGATGAAGCTCCTCTTTTGAGCAGTAACGTGGGTGACACTCTCAAGAGTTCATGTGCTAATTTCCTGTCTGATGGTTTTGTCAGTCCTCTGGACAGTAATGACAGGAAATCAGTTAAAATATATCGTGATACAGGTGCTTGCCAATCCCTTATGCTGACCAGTGTTCTAGGCTCTAATGTTAATTCCTCTGATGAAACTTTAATCTTACAAGGTGTAGGGAATAATTACTTCTCTGTCCCTCTGTGCAGAGTGAATTTAGAGTCTGGTTTTGTTAATGGTTCCGTTATGGTTGGGTTGGTTGAGACACTCCCAATGTCAGGTGTAACTTTCTTACTTGGAAATGATATTGGTGGAAGTCAAGTGTGTCCAGCTCCTCAGTTGTCTAGTGAGCCAGTGGCTGCAGCCCTGGATTGTGATGTCCCTGATGTGTTCCCTGCATGTGCTGTCACTAGGGCTAAGTCTAAAGTTACTGGTGACTTAGGATAATGATGATGATGATGTTATCCTAGCTGACACTTTTCTTGCTAATTTGGACCACTCACCAGATGAGGCAGTACCCCGTAGTGTTGATAATTTGTCTCGTCAAGAGTTGGTTGAGCTGCAGGTTGCTGACCCTGAGTTGAAAGGTCTAGCTAACTCTGCTTGCAGTGAGGAAGAGTCAGCCGGTGCTTCTACTTGTTATTATATAAAGTCAGGAGTACTTATGAGGAAGTGGAGACCCCCAACAGCATCAGCCGACTGTGAATGGGAGGTTGTACATCAAGTTGTCATCCCTCGTGTTTGTAGGCAGAATATCATTAGAGTGGCTCATGATTCCAGTTTGGCAGGACACCTTGGAGTGAGGAAGACTGTGGCATGCATTTTGAAACACTTCTACTGGCCAGGTATCTTCAGGGATGTTTCCTGGTATTGTAAGTCTTGTCACACCTGTCAAGTTGTGGGGAAGTGTAAACAGACCGAAAAGGTTGCACCTCTAGTTCCCATTCCTCCTTTTGAGGCGCCATTCACTCGTGTGTTGGTGGATATTGTGGGCCCTCTTCCTAAGACTTCTTCAGGATTTTCTTATGTGTTGACCCTGATTGATATGGCTACTCGTTATCCTGAAGCCATTCCACTTAGAAATATCTCAGCAAAGAACGTGGTTAAGGAAATGCTAGGGTTCTTCACAAAGTTTGGTCTGCCCAAGGAGGTACAGTCAGACCTGGGAAGTAATTTCATGTCAAATGTTTTCAAACAGTCTCTGAAAGAGTTGGGCATCACCCAGATCACGTCTTCAGCTTACCATCCCCAGACCCAAGGAGCGTTGGAGAGATATCATCAAACACTCAAATCGATGCTCAAGAAATACTGTTTGGAACATCAGAAAGACTGGGATAAAGGTCTTCCATTCGTTGTATTTGCCGCAAGAGAATCTCCAAATGAATCACTGGGCTTCTCACCTTTTGAACTACTGTTTGGCCATGAAGTAAGAGGACCCCTTAAGCTACTCAAGGAATGCTGGCTGTCAGAGGAAGATGACGTCAACCTGCTGGAGTATGTGATGAAGTTCAAAGAACGGCTGTCCACTGCTTTACAGCTGGCGAGAGAGAATTTAAGAGCTGCTCAGGAGAAGATGAAGACTTGGTATGATAAGAAGTCCAGGTTACGCCACTTTCAGCCAGGAGATCAGGTTTTGATTCTGCTACCAGTGCATGGGCAACCTCTTCAAGCGAAGTTTAGTGGTCCTTATTTCGTGGAGAAGAAACTCAGTGATGTCAACTATGTCATCGCCACACCAGATCGTAGAAAGAACAAGCAACTTTGTCACATCAACATGCTAAAGTTATATCACAGGCGGGACGAAAATAACCAAGTCTGTACTGTAGCTGTTCCACCCGAGTCTGCAAGTGAAGTTCTCCCATGCATCATGTGCGTGAGTGATAGTTTGGGGAAGAATCCTGATATCATGAATGATCTCCAGACTAAGCTTTCTCATCTACCTCCCGAGGAAAGGCAGGAGTTTTCGGCATTACTGCAGGAGTACCCGCAAGTGTTCCGTGCCACTCCAGGAAGAACCACTGTGTTGATGCATGATGTTGATATTGGAGACGCAAAGCCAATTAAATAGCCTCCTTACCGTGTGAACTCAGTGAAAGTTCCTCTCATCCAGAAGGAGCTTGGCTACCTGTTGGACCACAAGATGATTGAGCCCTGCCAGAGTGAGTGGAGTTCTCCTGTCACTCTAGTCCCTAAGCCTGGTGGGTCACAGCGGCTTTGCATCGACTATAGACGTGTTAATCAGATAACCAAAACAGACACTTACCCTCTCCCTCGCGTGGAAGATTGCATAGACAAGATCGGAAAGGCTAGGTACATAAGTAAGTTTGATTTGTTAAAGGGATACTGGCAAGTACCTATGACTGAACGTGCTAGGGATATCTCATGTTTTGTAACACTAGGAAAGACTTTTGCATGTTCTGTAATGCCATATGGTATGAAGAATGCACCAGCCACATTTCAGAAGCTCATGAATGTTGTAACAGAGGGTTTGGTAGGGTGTGTTGTTTATATTGATGATGTATTAATCTTCAGTGACAGCTGGAAAGATCACCTATGCCATGTCAGTAAATTTCTTGAGCGTTTGGTTCAGGCTAATCTTGTAGCTAATTTATCAAAGTGTGAGTTTGGTCAAGCTAAAGTTCAGTACCTTGGGTACGTAATTGGTGATGGACATGTTGCACCACCAGGAGCTAAGGTTCAGGTTATAAGTGATTTTCCCAGACCTAAAAGTAGGAAAGAGCTACAAAGATTTTTGGGAATGGTAGGTTATTACAGGAGATTTGTTCTTAACTTTTCAATTCTTGTATCACCACTTACAGACCTACTGAAAAAGGGAGTTAAATTTGTCTGGACCGATAACTGTGAATCCGCTTTCAGCAAACTTAAAGCTATCCTATTAAGTCAGCCAGTGCTCGCTACTCCAAATTTGCTAAGCCTTTTAAGATGGCTGTTGATGCAAGTGATACAGGAGCTGGGGCTGTTTTGCTGCAAGAGGATGATCAGGGTATTGAACACCCTGTATCTTATTACAGTAAGAAGTTCACTTCACCTCAAAAGAACTACTCAACTATTGAGAAAGAGCTTTTGGCCTTGATTTTGGGTTTACAGCATTTTTCATTTTATTTGTGTTCTGGTTTTGACCCCATAGTCATTTATACCGATCATAACCCACTGAAATTCCTTAGTAAGTTTAAAGATAAAAATCAGAGATTGGCAAGATGGAGTCTACTTCTTCAGGAGTATTCATTAGACATACAACATGTCAAGGGGAAAGAAAATGTTATTGCAGATTGCTTATCTAGACTTTAGACAGATTGTTTTAGAGTAATAAGAAATTTCCTTTGTAAATTTCTTTTTCTTTGTGGGGAGGTGTTACATAGCTTATGATTTCATCATCCTTTGTGTAATTCTAACGTACAGTATGCTGCATGTTTGATCAAGAGCGTGTTCTACCTCACTCCCCCCTTCTCCCCTTATAGTAGAGTAAGTCGTTCTTTCTGTTGTTCAGAGCAGGATTGTCAACTCTTTGTCCCCTATGGCTTCATCTGCGCGTCCGTCTTACAAGTTGTATCAAGCTCTGCCGGCCCCTATATAATGAGCTCAGTCTCTACATTAATTGCCACTTAGATCTACTCCTCATTTTGCTCACATCTCTGTCCTCCCCTGTACAGTTGTTATTATTGTGAGTGCTCAGGAAGTCTCCAACCATCTAGCAGCTGTGTAATTTGAGTAAAAGTGTTATTACATTTTGTTCTTGTACTGTATAGCATAGGGTGTTGATTCGTGGGCCTAGTAAAGTTTTTGTGATTCATGTTGTCAGCCAGTGGTAATAATATTTTGTATCTGTAATAATATATCTTGCGTTAACTGAGCATTATCCAGTGTTTTCTCATTTTATCAGGGCTGACTTAGATAAATTTACTCATGCTAATTTCGTGTTAATAGAGGCTATTGCAGTTAACCATATATTTAACCTGTTTTTTGCCATTACATTATCCTTATGAGTCCTGAATGTTTTGTTGTTAGTTTGATCATTAAACTTTAACTTGTAATTTTACCTAACTCTTTTGTTTTGAACCTGGAACTTTACGGGACAGTAGTGATTTTTAGTATTCTCACTTCAAGTGTACATTATCTTTCTCTGTTCCGTAACAATACATACATACATACATACGTGAAATAAATACAAGTACATCATTGATGAAATCATGATCGTATTTTTTTTTTACATCACGAAAATCGCCTTTGATATTAAAGTTCCAAACCCCCGTGATATACAGCCAAGACCAAGAGTTCGCCGACTTGATGTGTCAGTGGAAGCTGATAAATGAAGTATTTGACTCGACTGTAATATGAAGCACGTAATAAATTAGTATGAAGAGAAGAGATACTGTGTGTCGTCTGGTGAGGAAGGAGAGATATGGAAGGCAAGACAGAAGATTCCTGACGAACTTTTTGCTCACGGCTGTACCGAGATCTTCACACCAGGGGAGGGATGGGGGAGGGGGAGGGAGAGGGGAAGGGGGGAAGGATGAAGGAGGTTGGCCAAGCTCTATTCTGAGGAGGGTGGTGTTCAGTGTTTACAATTTGTGTTGACTCCATTTAAGCCGTACATCACTACTGTACTAAAAGCTCTGTGTACTCTTAAGGTGAATGTTTATATTGAAAGTACTCGTTTGGCTGAACACAGGCATGAGAAGTGAGAGCACAAAAGAGTAAAATCTGAGTCACCCACAATTCGCTGATAATCTTATGTGATTATATTATTAGCTCTTAAAAGGAAATGCTTATCAGTTGAGATTAAAATGATAAGGCAACGTAAATGTGTGAAGAGGAGAATTTGCAGTGTTTCTCCACTTAAAAATAGAACATTTACGCTTTGCGATTGTACAGAATAATGTACTTATCATTACAGTACAGTACTCAAATGTAATACCTTTATTCTCTCCCCTGAAAGTTGACGAAAAGTTATCATCCATAGTAAGTTGATCACTGAGCTAACTAACGAAACAGGGATGTGATTCTTGTGATTCTTGAGCATACTTACAGTTGATTCCCTGTCGTAATATAGAATTAACTTAGAATTGTTTTTGAAAGAAGAACTAGAGAATTAACATTGTATAAACCTCCTTATCTTCAAATAATTTTCCTCGTAACCAAGAAATCTATCGTAATTATGTCTGAAAATCTGATCCCAGGCTACTACAAATTTCACATATTCCTATTATTCTATAAATAATGATAACTGGGTTCTTTGTAAACTCCCACAAAGTATACGGCACAGTATCGCACATTGTTGCACATCAAATAATTAGAAATTTTATATGGGGGGCTAGTAGGGGCAGAGAGTCTGAGGAGGTGCAGGGGGGGAGACCTCCCAAACCCCATAGATAACACCTCTTCTAATCCATTCATCCAAGGAACTCTTTTAAAAATGTATTTCTTGTTATCACCTTATGATTTTCTATCAGGTTAAGAGAGATTGTTGGAACAGGACGAGTTAAATGCATCCTAAATTAACCCCTTCAGTATGCGAGTCCTTTTTGAAGTTAACTAATGTCGTCCCACAGAAGCAAGGGTAAATTAGAGAACACGTCGCCCTGATAAAGGCAAGGGTAAATTAGAGAACACGTCGCCCTGATAAAGGCAAGGGTAAATTAGAGAACACGTCGCCCTGATAAAGGCAAGGGTAAATTAGAGAACACGTCACTCTGATAAAGGCAAGGGTAAATTAGAGAACACGTGGCCCTGATAAAGGCAAGGGTAAATTAGAGAACACGTGGCCCTGATAAAGGCAAGGGTAAATTAGAGAACACGTCTCCCTGATAAAGGCAAGGGTAAATTAGAGAACACGTGGCCCTGATAAAGGCAAGGGTAAATTATAGAACACGTCGCCCTGATAAAGGCAAGGGTAAATTATAGAACACGTCGCCCTGATGGAAAGAAACTTAAATTAGAGAACACGTCACTCTGACAGAAACAAGGGTAAATTTGAGAACATGGAACTCTGATAAAAGCAAGAAAAAAATGGAGAACATGGTAGGTGGGGGCGTCTTGGTAGGTGGAGACGTCCAGCATCCACCCACTTAGTGTAGTGGTACTCTGTTTTAGGGTAGCTCTACATCGAGTAGCGTTGTAAATGATTTCCTGTAATCCAGGAAAGCATTTACAACGCTGGGTGGTATCCTTATAACAAACCGACACGTGTTCCCTATGTGACAGCAAGTGGGTTGGCGGAGGGTTAGCGCACCTCCCCGGGAAACTATCTATCTATCTATCTATCTTTAGCCCGACGCCCTAATCCCGCAAAGGGTGGCCGCAGACAAAACGCCTCCAAGTCGCTCTGTCACCCACCATTTGACTACCCTCCCCCCAACTCACCCCCCCCTCCCTCATATACCTCTCAACTCCATCGCTCCACCTCATCCTCGGTCTGCTCCTCCCTCTCTCTCCCTCCACCTCACCTACATACACCCTCTTAGTCAGTCTTTCATTCTTCATTCTCTTCACATGTCCAAACCACCTCAGTGTATTTCTCCTAATCTTCTCAACCACATCCACATCCACCCCACAACGTTCCTTCACTTCTTCATTCGTCAACCTGTCCCTCCACGTCACTCCACATGCTCCTCTCAAGTAACTCATTTCCACTTCTCTCACTCTTGACTTGTTCCCCTCTTGCAAGGTCCACGCCTCGCTTACATACGTCAGGGTAGGGATCACAATACAATCATGCAGTGACTTCTTAACTTCCATACTCACCTCCCTATTTCTCTTCACTGCTTTCAATGTACCAACAACCTTCCTTCCCTGCTGTACCCTTTCACGCACTTCATCCCCCAAAGTTCCATCCTTACTCATCATACTACCCAAGTACTTGAATGCACTCACATTCTCCATATCCTCACCATCCAACCTCACTGCACACTCTGTGACATCATTCCTCTTAAACACCATAACTTTACTTTTGTTTACATTAACTTTCAGATTCCTCCTCCTAAACACTGTCCCAAATTCATTCACCAAACCTCAACTCCCATTCATCTTCACTCAACAATACTGTATCATCAGCAAACAGCAACACCGGAAGCTTCCAAATCTCATCCTCATTCATTAGAGCCACCCCCACATCCACTGCCCTACCTTGCACCTCCTTTACAACCCCATCCATGTATATATTAAACAGCCATGGAGACATCACACAACCCTGTTTCAGTCCCACATTGAGATCAAAGAACTCACTCAGCTCACCATCCACTCGCACCGTAGCCCTAGCTCCCTCGTACATACTCTTCACAGCACTCAACAATTTCCCCTCCACTCCATATATTCTTAATACCTTCCACATACCTTGCCTATCTATTCTGTCATAAGCTTTCTTCAAGTCCATGAAGGCAGCATTCACTTTCCTTCCCTTCCCTAGATACTTCTCCACTAAACATCTTAGAACAAGTATCTGATCTACACACCCTTTTCCCTTCCTAAATCCCCCTTGTTCTTCTCCAACTAGCTCCTCTGTCATATGCCTAACCCTATCAATGAGTATTCTACCATATATTTTACCAGTCACACTAAGAAGGCAAATACCTCTATGATTACCACATACTTCTCTCTCCCCTTTTCCTTTGTATAAAGGAATAATTATACCTGATTTCCAGTCCTCTGGAGCCCTTCCCTCTTCCCAGGCCAATCTACACAACTTCCATATCAACTCCACAACAATCTCACCCCCATACCTAAGCATTTCACCACACACTCCATCAATTCCTGGGGCCTTTCCCAACTTAATCTTCTTCATCGCTTCCACTACTTCCGCCCTACTGATCTCTTCCTCCCTCCTCTCATCTCTTCTTCTCCCAGCCATTCCCCAACCACTTATACTCGCACTACTCTCACTCTCTACATTCAACAAATCCTCAAAGTGCTCCTTCCATCTCAATTTCTCTCTCTTCTCCACCAACAATCTATTATTCCTATCTTTCACTCCCCTACTATTTCCCCTTTCACACTGCCTTACTTTCTTTACCTCCTTCCAATACAATTTCTTACTCTCCCTCCATTTCACACTCAGATTCCTCCCAAACTCTTCATCCACTTTCTTCTTACTCTCCTTCACCAGTCTCTTACCTCCCTTCTCCTGCTCACATATACCTCTCTCTTCTCTCTCTCATCTTCTCCCCTACCTCTACTCGCCAACCATTCATTATGTCATCTTCTTTTGTTCCACAGTTCGTTTCACCTCATCATTCCACCATGCTGTCCCTTGCACACCCTTGCATCTCCTCCTCACTCCACAAACCGCCTCACACGCCGCGCCTATCTCTTCCGTGAATATCTTACATACGTCTTCCACCCCTTCCATATGCTCTAGCTCATACCTTCCCAATCTTTCTTCCACTACGCTCTTATACTCTGTCATTTCTCCACTCTTCTCACAGGAGCTGCTTCCTCCTGTCTTCCCCTTCGTCTCCTCAACCACTTTCTTTGCATCTCTATCTTGGCCATCACTAAGTGATGGTCCGAGACTCCATTCCCCCACTCTCTCCACACTCTTGCATCCAACACTTGTCTTCTCATTTGCTCATCCACACACACGTAGTCTATCATTGCCTTTCGTTCAACAAGTTCACCATCCATCCTCCTCATTACTCTCCATGTATACCGGTGGATCATCTTATGACAAAAGTAGGTGTTGGCTATTGCCAACCCCTTACAAGCACAGATGTCCACCAAAGCACTACCATTCCCATCTACTTCAGCTGGCACACCCCACTGACCAACCACTTGTACATTCCCAACTTTGCCATTCATATCTCCAATCAACAGCACTCTCTCGCTCCTCTCAAACTTGTCCATACATGCTTCTACTCTCGCCCAAAACTCATCTTTCACTCTTGCCACTCGATCCTCTGTCGGGGCATACACACATACAATTACCCACGCTTGTATACCTATTTTCATCCTCACCCATACAATCCTTGCACCCACTGTTCCATACTCTCTTATATTCTCCTTCCATTTCTTGCTTATCATCAGACATACTCCATCTCTTGCCCACTCATTCTCATTGACTCCCGCACATATACCTAAACCATATTGCCATTCTCTCACCCTTTCACCTTTTCATTTAGTTTCAGTCAATCCACATATATCCACTTTTGCATCCTCAAGCACCTGAACAATCTCTCTCTCTTTCACTGCATCATTCACTCCTCTCACATTCCATGTTCCCACCCTAAGAATGTCCTTTGTCCGTTCCTTAGTCATCAAAGTATGGTCCATCCGAACAAGAAGCCTCGGACCAGGGCTGTCCAAAAGACGACGACTAAGGACCGAACAAAGGACATGATACGGATGGCGACGTGGAATGTAAGGGGTGCAAATGATGAAGTGAAAGAGAGAGTGATTGTCCAGGTGCTTGAGGGTGTGAAAGTGGATGTATGTGGATTAACTGAAACTAAATAGCGAGGTGAGAGTGTGAGAGAATAGGAGTATGGATGGGGTATTTGTGCAGGAGTAGGTGGGAATGAGAGGGCAAAAGAAGGAGTGTGTATTGTTGTGAGTAATAGATGGAAGGAGAATATAAGAGAGTATGGATCAGTAGGCTCAAGGATTGTGTGGGTAAGATTGAAAGTTGGACGACAAATGTGGCCGATTGTTTGCGTGTATGTGCCAACGCAAGATCGTGCAAGCAGAATGAGAGAAGAGATCTGGACAAATGTGCAAGTGAGCATAGAAAAGTTTGAAAGGAATGAGAGAGTGTTTTTGATCGGTGATATGAATGGTAAAGTAGGGAATGTGAAGGTGGATGGAATAGTTGGTGAGTGGGGTGTACCTGCTGAGGTAGATAAGAATGGCAGTACTTTAGTGGACATTTGTGCCAGGAGAGGGTTGGTGATAGCCAATATCCTCTTCAGGCACAAAATGATCCACAAGTATATGTGGCGAATGATGAGAAGGGTGGGTGGTGAACTGAATAAAAGGAAGGCAATGATTGATTATGCATGTGTGGATGAAAGGATGCGAAGGTGTGTAATGGAGGCAAAAGCTTATAGAGGTTTGGGAAGTGGACTTTCTGACCACCACTTGGTGGTGGTCAGATTCAAGGTCCAAGTAAAATGGAGAAATAGAGGAAGGAAAGGACGGGAGGAAGGAGTAGATGGAAGGAGAGTGGAAAGGTTACAAGAGGATGAGAAAAAGGCAGAATATAAGAGAGAAATGGAGGAACGATTGGGTGAATATGAACAGGAGTAGATGGGGGACGTGGAAGGTGTGTGCAAGATTTCACAAAAGAAATATGTGCAGCATGTGATGTGGTGTGTGGGATGAAGAGAGAACAAAAGGCGGTGCAAGGAACAGCATGGTGGAATGAAGGGGAGAGACAGGCTGTGGCACAAAAGAAGAAAGCATATAATGAATGGATGAGAAATAGGGGCGTGGAAGAAGTTGACAGAAGAAAGAGAGAGTTAAATGTAGAAAAGAAGAGGTGAAATGATTAGTAAGAGTGAGTAAGAAGAGAGTGGATGAGGAATTTGGAAGGAATCTGAGTGTAAAGTGGAGGGACTCTAAGAAAATGTTCTGGAAAGAAGTAAAGAGAGTTAGACAGGGTGGCAATGAAGTCTGTAGATGAGTGAAAGATAAAATAATAGATTACTAGTGGAGAAGGGAGAAAAAGTGAGCAGATGGAGAGAACACTTTAAGGATTGTTGAACACAGAGAATGAAACTAGTGCGAGTGTAAGTGGCTGGGGAATGGCTGGGGGAAGGAGGTAGGTGTGAAGACAGGAAGAAATCAGGAAATCAGTAGGATGGAAGTAGTGGAAGCAATGAAGAAAGTCAAAATGGGGAAAATCCCAGGAATTGATGGAGTGTGTGGTGAAATGCTGAAGCATGGGGGAGAGATAGTAGTAGAATGGATGTGGAAGATGAGCAGATTGGCCTGGGAGGAAGGTAGAGTCCCGGAGGATTGGAAGTCAGGTATAATTATTCCCTTGTACAATCGCCCCCAAGAAGTGATGGCAGAGTTTCAGATTGCTTCGGTCACTCTGCACTGATATACGTTCAATGAAAACTTTGTGAATACTTGGTAAAACTTCTGTGGCTCCATTACGTCATATAAAAAATATATATATCACTCTAAGAAGTATGTAAAACGAATAACGTGAGGCAGTGATATATTAGAAGTTAACCGTCAGATACTTCTCCCGATTTGGATGAATGTGTAATGTATTAGTCTGAGCGCGGCATGCACCATAACCCCAGTTCATTGTGTATTTGCTTCCCAGGATTTCAATACAGATGCTCTAGCTTCGAAGACCAGTTAAAACTCATGTGACTGCAATACGTTACCTTTATTTTCAAATGCTATGGTGATGATACAGCAATAATAAGCTTGCCGCAACAATGAAGTTTTTCTTAGTTATGATACTTGACCGCATCGGTAGCAGCAAGACCATTCTGCCTTTTTTTCCTTGTCTTCCCCTCGCTTATAATAATTTGCAACTTTGTTCATAATGCATGCAAAATTATTTCAGATTGGAAGAAGAAATGAGATTTTACCTTTTTCTCATACACTAGGCAGTGAAGAGGACCAAAACATGAGTTTACACTCTTGCACTGCAATAAACATATACTTTTTGCTCAGTCTCTAGTATTCTTTTAAAACAAACTTCTGTGTCCAGCTAAACTGAAAACGCTGATACGAAAGTTTTGAACTCAGTTATTTGTTTATGAACATCTGCTTTTTTTTTTTTTTTTTTTTTTTTTTTTTTTGCTATCGACCATTGAGGCCGGAGCCTCTGGTCATTAAGGCAGATATATATATGTATATATATTGACACATATATACATATATATACAAACATATATATATATACATACATACATACATACACACATCCATGCATATGAACATACACACTTTCATGCACACGTACATATATATATAATAATTTTTATTTTATTATTTTTTTGTAGTTTTATTTTTATTATTTTTATTTATTTTTTATATTTTTAACCTTATATTACTTATAAACAAAATACCTAATTTAAAGACCCTAAAACTAACCACCTAACAGACAAATCACTAACCTATACTAAATCCTAAGAGACAAATAACTAGACCTACACTAATGGTAAAAATACCTCGACTAACAGAACACCATCGACTGCAGATATGTAATGCCTTTCTACATTACATACCTGCACTCATCACCTGATGACTGTCAGTCGAGGCACAACCTAATATAGGGGACATCAATATATGAAAGGGAACCAGACGAGTCAGGAACATTTCCATATACGTCAGCTGTCGTCCCTAATTAGAATAACTGAAGCAAGATAATATAATGTATTTACATAATTTGTATAAAAATTGAAGAACCTCGCCCAGCAGACCACCATCGACTGCAAGTGCCCAATACCTTCCTATATTGCACACTTGCACTCATCATCTGGTGACTGTCAGGCGAGGAACTTGGCTTAATGTAGGGGACATCTATATTAGAAATAGATCGGTGGGAGGAGGAACTATTTAAAATATGTCAACTGTCAACCCTAATTAATATTACAATATATACATATTTACCGTTGATAAAAACCATAACCACACAGTAAAAAAGTCACATCACTCTGATCAGTCCGGTCTCTCTCAAGAAAACCAGCAATTTATCAGTCATAACAATGTCCCCATCAGCCAGGATAGTGGAAAGGGTGAAGGGGACGTCTGCTGCGCCGCAGTAATTTATAAGTGAAGCGCGTTCACGAATAAATCGCCGACAGCGCAGGATGATATGACTGATAGATAACACCGCATTACAGATGTCACAGTGCGGTGGGAAGCGTCTTTCCATATATGGTTTTATGTGGGTTACAATGGTGGCATTAAGCCGTAACCGTGCCAACACTTTTTCTTCTAGGCGACTGGGACGGTTGGCAGTGTCCCAGTCGCCCAGGTACGGCTTACAAGTTGGAATATTTAGTCTGGTCCACTGACCTTGCCACAGAAGATTTATTGATTTCTTTCCGAGAGATAGACTCGACCGTAGATCACGAGGAACGTCCCAAGTCTCCTCGAGCTCCACAGCCGACTTTGCAAGTAAGTCAGCCTGCTCATTGCCGTAGATACGACAATGACCAGGCACCCAGATCAGCGTGAATGACTCGTTGCATGAATGCAACTTATTAACGATGCGGCCCTGGATCTCATGAGAGTCCGTAGTGCAAGATGCAATTGCCTGAAGGGCTGATTTTGAATCTGAAAATATGACAAATGAGTCATGCCTAGAATTGAGAGCATAGTCTATGGCTTTGTCAATAACAAAAAGTTCTGAAGTAAACACAGATGTATGAGCCGGCAACCGATACCTGAGGGCACATTCAGTCGACCACACACTTGCACCCACACATTCACTCGACTTGGAGCCGTCGGTGTACAATTGATGGGACTCCAAGTGACGAACAATGATGTTACGAAACAAGTGGTGGACCTCCGCCTCCGGCGCCTTGGCCTTTGGTGCTGGGAGCCATGTGACATCGACTGTAAAGCCGGGTGGCTCCCAAGGCGCTATATTTTTAAGCACGAACATCTGCATTTTCTTTCTCCTGTAAAATGTTTAGACACTGAGGATACTAGGCTATGACAAGTTTGTCTTTCTCCAAGGAGCTCAGCCTCGCGGCAAATTTTCGAGGTTTTCCTTATTTTGTATTCATTGATAGTCCTCTCTCCCTACATATCAAGTGGGTTGGTGGAGGGTTAGTGCCCCTCCCTGTAAAACAAATAACTCAGAGTCAAATGGCCATCCCGTACGGGATTATGGCGTCTGGCAATAGATAGATAGATAGTTAGTCCTCTGGCTTATCTTAAAAAATCAAGATAATTTTCTTAATGAAAAACTGGCCAGATGCAGTGTAATAACTGCATGTCTGTGAGTAAAGGCTGTTTCCTTCCGTGCATATTGATCGAACCATTTAATATAGCTTACTAACTTACGCCGCATTCCCACTTTCTGTCGTCGTCCATGGATACAACAAAATCGGAAATGACTAAATTATTCCTTAGTGTTGTAACGGAAATTATTATATAAATAATAATGACTGATTTTAATTAATTATTAAACTGCTTTTCTTTTTAGTATTACGCTACTAAAAAATTACTGCGTTTTACCCTAGTAGATATGAACTCCGTAAATTATTCCTGACTGTCCCTGAGCGATACTTCTGAAAATTCAATTAGTTCCGTTTAGGATTTTTTATTATCGTAATAAACGAACTGCTTACTATAGTTTTGAAATATACCGGTACATTTTTCATTTATTTGTTGTTTTCTGTAACAGTTTTACAGAATAGGTATCACCTTGTAAAGATATAAGGTTGTTGTTGTTGAAAGATTCCCTGCACATATAGTGCAGGCCGGGCCATACATTAGCCCGGTCAGTGGTGTATGAGCTGATTAAAAAAGAGTAAGTGGGGAGGACAGGACCTGGGGAATGCCCAACACACACGTCCTGTCTCCTGACTGGCTTTTTGGTGTGTGTGCTGAGATATAAGGACGAACATGTAGCTTACATTATCGATGACTGAAAACTTCTGGATACTCTTCCGTCACTTCTTAGGCTGACTGTACAAGGGGAAAGGGGAAAAAGAAGTGTGTGGTAATCATAGGGTCATTTGTCTTCTCAGTGTAATAGGAAAAGTATTATGGTAAGGCACTTATCGACAGAGTAAGGGAAATAACAGAGGAATTAGTTGGAGAAGAACAGGGAGGTTTTACGAAGGGCAGAGGTTGTGTAGATCAGATATTCATTCTTAGATCTTGAGTGGAAAAGTTTCAAGAGAAGGGAAAGAAACTGTATGCGGCCTTCATGGATTTGGAGAAAGCATATGTCAGGGTGGATAGACAAGGACTGGAAAGTATTAAGAATATATGAAGTAGATGGGAAGTTGATGAAGGCCGTGAAGAATATGTATGAGGGTGCTAAGGCAGTAATGCGTGTGGGCAGTGAACTGAGTGAATTTATCTATTTGAAGGTTGGGTTGAAACAGGGATGTGTCACGTCTTCATGGTTGTTTAATCTGTACATGGATGTGGTTTAGGGTTGCATTATCTGAAATGTCAAAATACCGGACGCCTCCGCTGAAACCCATGCTACCCCCCCCCAACACACTTTGGGCCTTTGACGTTATGAAATTTGGATATAATATAATATTCTACTATATTATATTATATATATATATATATATATATATATATATCACAATCTTTAATCGTTTTACAATATAATGAAAAACAGGCAAAGTACAGAATTGGCTAGATTATGACTGAAAAATGCTAAAGCGCCTTTAATGCAGGATAAGATCATAAGAATAACAAATGCTACAGTGTAAAAATGAAACACTATGCCAATAGTTGTTTTGTGTTTTTACCATGTATTTTATGGCTATAAGAGCACCATGGAAAAAAAAAAAAAAAAAAAAAAAAAGCGTGGCTGAACAACAGGCAAAGGCGGGACATTTCAGCAGCTGCTAGCACTAAACCAGCCAAGTTGGCAACACTTAACAGCTGACGAAAACAAGGAGCGTCTCTCTCTCTCTCTCTCTCTGGGGGCGCGGTAGCACAGTGGTAGCGCGCTGAGCTTGTGATCGGGAGATCGCAAGTTCGAGCCTCGCCCGGGCTACCGTTGCCGGGAGGGGTAGCGCCCTCCTGTAACCCAGCGGGGCTATATGGCCTTAGTTGCCTAGCTCGGGGAATTCATATCTCCATTTCTCTCTCTCTCGTCATAAGAATGTAATGGTATATTTTTTGAAAAAAAAAAAAAAAAAGTGATTGAAGCTGAACTTCCAGACTTCTGGAGAATTTTTAAAATTCCTCCCGGACGAAGATTTTGACACCTAAATGCCGGACAGGTCCGGGAAAATCCGGACGTATGGCAACCCTAATGGGGTTATAAAAGGTACAAGGTAGGGCAGTGGATGTTGGAGTGTAGTGCCACAAATTTAGTATTCATGTATGTGTTTAGAGGTACTGTAATTTCTAAGTTAGATAGGGTGTAATCTGAATACTAGTCTATAAATTCCTGTCCTAAGTGGTAATTCATATGTTAATGATTGATGTAGGGTTAACTTTATTTTTATATGTATACATCTCTGTATCTATGCATGGGTGATGTAATTGTGAGTGTTGAGCTATGGGAAATTCCTCCGTCTCATAGAGTAATGAATTACAGATGCGTGCGGCCTTTCTCCTTCTTTGTGCGTCGTTGTAGGGCGCCAAGTTTAAACCTTAAACAGAGTAATGAATGGTATACAATTCTTTCTGTATCCTAGTTGTGAAATGCTTACTAATGAAGCTGCTAGAACCCAAATATGTAAGATTAAGTCAAAAAAGCCAAAATAATGTCATTTGTGAGGATCAAATAGTCCCGCTTGCCTTAGCCGTCACTAGATGGCATAAGCTACCCCAAACTCAAGGCGGGATAGTGGTAAGTTCAGTGTTTAAATTAAGTAAGGATTGAATCCCAAATTTTCCCCAATTCAATCAAAAGTCCTAACGTCATGTGTACACTACTATATAAATAGTGAAGAGAATTAAAACCCACCATATTGCAAAAACACAATCTCATTTGATCTAGCAGTGGCGTCCCTTGGTGCCCGACAATGCTACACTCGCTGCTCAGACATCGTGTATAACAGACGTTGGTTCAGGTGAGCTGTCCACATTCCTCCTTCCCCCCCCCTTTTTTCTTGTTTAATCCTTACTTGGCGTGAACCATATGAAGTAATGTTGTTAAAAGCTTAACGTAGACACTGCTGCTCAGACATCGTGTGTAACAGACGTTGGTTCTGTCCCCAGACACCGTGACGTCGGAGTGTGCACGAGGCCATCTCGTGGTATTGCCCATAGACTCGTCTTACATACACACTTACACTACTCATGAAGTATTTTATAAACTGAATGTAGTAGAAATGGTATTATTGATCTATCAGGTGAACTTTTTTTTTTGTAGAAATGGAACAGAAATTTGAAAAGTGATGTGATCATGTAACGGAAAGGCGAAATTCAAACTCATTAACCGTTTTCTTTCACTTATATTAATATGTTAGATAATTAGGAGCGTTGAAGGGAACTTAGTGGTTGTGAGCAAAAATGTGATTTTGAGTTGTTCCTCGAGGCTAAACAAGCCCGAGTGATTATGTATTCTTGGTGATTATGCATTAATGATGATTATGAACTATTAATAATTATGAATTGATAGTGTTTGTGAATTATAGTGAACTGCATGATGAGGTTATACTACACGGACGAAATAGAACACGAGTGATTATTTTTCTTGGGTCGAGGCTATGCCAGCTCGAAAAGACAACCCAAACCCATAAATGTCCCAGTCTTGAGGCTATTGACGAACCCAAGAATAACCGACATTAAAGAGTGAGGTATGATGTCCTCAGAAACCACTTGAATATTCCAATTGTTTAGCTTGGTGACAATATTGTATGATGGTCGCCCAAACCTTGGTTTTAATTTACAACCCTTTTCCATATGACTAAAGGTCATGTAATTAAAAATGTCTGTTGAAAGCCAGTATAGAATTATTAAAGTAGAGTAAAGTATAGGTCATTTTTTTTTATTTTTTATACCCAATCAAGGGAATTATGTCCTCTCATGCCTAACTCACTCCCCTTCCAATTCAAGATTCCTCCGCTTTGGGAACGACGACCACGCGTGGTACTGACTTAATCTCGCCTCGGCCAAAAACTACAAACGCTACCAAAACTATCTTAAACAATTAACCTTTATCATACCAAGTCAAAACACCACCCCTCCCCCTTCTGCTTTACTGAAGTGATTTTCTATCAATCACGGAGGGGAGACTAAGTCGAGTACCATTTGTATTATCAATGGGTAAGTTGAACAGAACCAATAACTGATGGGAGATTAAATAACTGGCGTCACACTGATGAACAATAGTGGTGGGATAAGAAAAAAATCCTGTCATTACACTGGTGGCAATAGCGGTGGGATATTCATCGTTCCCCAATTAGTGGCGTTGGTGAGAAAGTGAAGGGAAATGACTAGCAAAGAGAGTGAGAATGTTAAGGGTAGCAGGTCATTCCCAAATACCTCCGCAACTCTATGCTCAGGACGTAGAGATTAGAATCTTTCGGGCAAGTGGAGGCAAGGTTAGGAATTTCTTTCAGGACTCTCGGTTAAATTCAGTATTGGAGTGGGAATGTGACCTTGTATTTTTGTGGATTGGAAGTAACGATATTGACCAAAATACCACCCCTCAAGAAATTTTTCATAGAATAAAGGCTGTTACCAGGGAGCTGGAGAAACAATGCCACGCCAGGGTGACTGTTTGTCAAGTAGAACCAAGAGTGTACCAGGGAGCAAGTGCTCCTATTTCATCTGAGGACTATAAAACAGTAAGGAACTCGATCAATAAGAAAATTCGCCGAAGCTTACCGAATCAACACCTGCAATTTAACAAGGCTTACTATAGTTATAACCTAGCGGATGGAGTACACTGGAGAGGTGCAGTGAGAGAGCAAGTAGATGCCAAATTTGTCAGAATTATCGAGTCCTACATAGACGATGGAAGTGATTAGACCTGCTCAAAGGTAAAGAGAGAAAACATTTCAAAATTTAATTTTCTTTTTTGAGTAAGAGTAGAAGAAAATTAGGGTCACCATGTCTCTGTATGGACAATTGTTTGCTCAATCACAGCCGGAGGCTGATCGTCCATCACAAGCGGGGAGAGATCATGTAACCATTCCATTGGATGAGGCGGAGGAACAATTCGGTACTACAAATAGAACGTTGCCTTCACACTCGACCCCTTGTTCACACATTATGAATTCACGGCTCTCTCTCACAAAACCACACGATATTCCAATTTTGGAATTAAATCAACTTCAAGGGATAGAAGCCACATCTCGCCTCGAAATGTTTTGTGAGGCGGTTGAACAAATTGATACCAGTAATGCAATCAGAATCCAGGTTGCCAAAAGTCGAATGGGTTCCGAATTGGCCACTTTCATTCATAATTACCAAAAGAAACATTTTGCACTGTCATGGCCCGAGCTAAAAAAAAATTTGAGCGCGGAGTTTACCATCGAGTTGAGTGTAGATTGAGCCTGGCAAGAGCTAGAGAGCATGACTTATGACTGGGAAGAATCACCCCAGGCGTTCGTACATAGGTTCATGTGCAAGCATGCGGCTCTCGAAACAAAGTTTCCAAAAGAAAAGTTTCCCTCGCGAGATAAATGAATTAAGAAGAAACTGTGGTATGGTCTTCCGCTCGAGTCTAGGGAAAAATTGGAAGGTTACCTTGACGGATATCCACTCCGTAAATTCATTGACAGGATCGAAAATGAGAGGCAGCTTCTCGAAGAGAGGTACACCACCCAAGTTAATGCAATGAGGGATAGGGACAATAAAAGTGAAGATCCCTCAAAAACAAATGTAGCTGATACTCCACTTAGACCATCCCATGATAACTGTCAACCCGAGTCAGACAAGGAAGTGACTGAATTGAGAGCTCAATTAAGGGCTTTGAAAACAAATTTAGAACAACTCAACCAAAAACAATCTACTCCTGTAACACCGAGGCGAAAATACTGTAGTTATTGTCTGAAGAGTTCACACACGTTGCAAGAATGTTGGGCAAAACCACCACCAGGCCACTGTTTTGATTGCCGTAGGTTGGGATGTCGTAGAGGCAGTAATGATTGCCCAGGTCGCATAAACCACAGCGGAGTGACGCGGAGCAATAACAGATTTCACCCACCCAGCCCAAATGCGAGGCAGACTGTCAACCAAAGTTCCCCCATCAGTTTATTTGACTGACCGCAGGCATAACATTACCCACAATAAGCGTCAGGGTGAATAATAAGGTAGTGGAAGCTGTAATTGATACAGGGAGTGGATATACCTTACTTAAAGAGGCCACCATGAAGCGGTTAGGAACAGAAATGAACATGAGGAGAAATCCACCGAGATTACAGGGAGTCACAGGAGCGCCACTCCGTATCCTGGGTATGGTCAAAGTAGATATCAGAGTGGGAGATGAGAAAGTTCATCAACAGTGGTGTCCAGTCGTCCCGAACACCTACTTGACCACTGAAATGTTGTTGGGATGTGATGTCCTCGGACAATCTCCGTTGATCTGGAATGGCGCGCAATGAGCGCTGATGTGGGGAGGAGCCCCGTACGTCGTAAACTATGTTCCACGGCAGAAAGGAAAAGTTGAGCGAGTCCAGGCCACACCTATCAGAGCCGTCAGGAACCCTCAACAGTTGAAGCAGATTAATCTCGTAACAGTAGAGAGACTCACCCCATACCAAACCAAATTCATAGCCGTGCCAGTCAGTGAGGAGCCTAAAACCACTTTACTGTTCTACCCACAAGTGCGTTTCAGTCATAATAGTCACCCTTACATATTATAAGTGAATTCAGAGGGCTTAGTCTATTTACCCCTCAATAATAGAGCCAAACAAGATAAACTGTTTCGGATAGGTACCATTCTAGGCTCATATGAAATTATTGACGACCCTCCTGTAAGTACAGTCAGCTAAGTTACCAAAATTCATAATGACCTGATCCCTACCAGTGATCGAACTGATGAAAGTGGAACTCGTGTTCAACGACTCCAAAAGCTAATTGACGAACAGACATGGCCTCACTTAGCTTTAGCTCAACAAGAAGAACTAGCTAACGTAATTCTGCAACACGATCCCCTCTTCATTTTGGAAAAAGGAGAACTATAGTAGCCGCAGCGAGAAATGAACGCTGTGGTGGGGCAGGCGGGATGACCGGGGATTCCCCCACTGTAGCCATATCCACATGTCACCGACCATCGGCCACCGCTGCAGCCCCGCTCCATGATCCTTATCCTGTGTCTCTGGCTTTCTCTTTCTCCCTCGGTTTCTATATAAACTGGTGTATTTCCGAAACTAATTATGAAATTATTATGACTTTTGTTCCACACCACCACTGAGGTAAAAATCAAGGAGAGTTTTCTGTATAAAGGTTTCCCCCCCCTCCTAAATGTGGCATATGAGCGGGGGAGTGCGGCCTTGCCGATACCTCCGCCTGATTATAATTATACACTCACCAGAACTGACCTGCCCTCAGACAAGTACAGTCTCGCTATGGATCGTTCTCCTGTTTCAAGCTCGCCATATGGCCACCATCACAGCCAAGCTAAGGCTCTTATCTACAACGTAAGCAGGTTCTTCTTAGAAGAAAAGGAAAATGGAGCACCTTTAATGCCACTCTCAAAAGCAGTTGCATGCACAGCTATGGCCACCAAGACAAGCGAATCAACAGTCAGAAGAATTTGTTCTTCATCTCAAGCTGCACCACAGAAACCCACGTTCACCTCACCAAAGAAGATTCGTGCTGAACCTGTTACAGGTTTTGATGACTTTGACAAGTGTGTATTGAGAAGAACTGTCTTGGGGTTATATGAGAGGAAAGAAATTCCAACTGTGTACAAAATAAAAGAAGAGCTCAGTGAAAAAATCGGCTACTGTGGTAGCGAAACTTCCCTTCGCAAGGTCCTGCTCAAAACAGGATTCAGATTTGCAAAGGTTGATGGCCGAAGATTCCTTATGGAAAGAACTGATGTCGCTGCAGCTCGGTCAAGATTTTTAAGAGAAATGCGGCAGCTTAAACAGTCCGGCCACACCTTTGTTTACCTTGATGAAACTTGGGTGAACCAAAACTACACAGTTGGAAAGTGCTGGACTGATACTTCATCTCAAGGAGCAGCAGGAGTTAAGCCGCCCACAGGAAAAGGAGCACGACTGATTATTCTCCATGCTGGAACAGCAGACGGTTTCATCAATAATGGTGAGCTGGTGTTTCAAGCAAAAAATGATGGTGATTACCACCATCAGATGAATGCTAAAATAATTTCGGAAATACACTACTTTTCAGAGAGAGAGAGAGGAAAAAAAAAAACCGGAAGTGTGTGTGTGTGTGTGTGTGTGTGTGTGTGTGTGTTGCTACCTCTATCTATCTATCTATCTATCTACCTACTTCCCTACCTACCAACTTACCTACCTACCTTCCTACCTACCTACCTACCTACTTTTCAGAGAGAGAGAAAAAAAATTCGGAAGTACACTATTTTTCAGAGAGAGAGAGAGAGAGAGAGAGAGAGAGAGAGTGCGAGTAAGGGGCGAGGATGGAGAGCGGGCTGGTGACATGTGGAGACGTGGCAAGACTGGGGGAATCCCGGTCAGGCCCCTGACCACACCCTGGCGTTCATTTCTCGCTGCGGCCACTATAGGAACCATTAGCGGTCCCCCCGTTCACATTAAAGTAGCAGATCCACAGCCCAGCCGTGGACCGATCTATCGATATCCTGAACAAGCTAAACAGGTGATTGCTGAAATGTTGCAAGACATGGAAGAGAGAGAAATTATTGAAAGATCAACAGCTGCCTGGTTATCTCCTATTGTATTAGTTAACAAGCCGGACAGCAGCAAGCGCATGTGTTTAGATTATCGCCACGTGAATCAACATCTAGCCACGGATATCTATCCAGTGCCCAGACTAGAAGAATTAGTCGAGCAGGCCACAGGTCATAATTACTATGTGACTCTTGATATGCGTGAGGCATATTTTCAAATCATGTTGGACGAGGAGAGCCGTGATTTAACCACATTCAGTGATGGAGTCACACTTTACAGATTTAGGCGCTTACCATTCGGACTAAAATGTTCGCCAGCCATATTTTCCTGACGAATGCAAGACATTTTTACTCCATTGTTGAAGCAAGACTGGGTAAAGAATTATTTGGACGATTTAATAATTTGGGCTGATGACTTCCCCATGTTGTTGAGTCGCTTACAGCAACTATTCACTTTACTCACACAGAATGGGGCCAAGCTAAATTTAAGCAAATGTACTTTTGGGTTAAAAGGTGTAAATTTTCTTGGCCATAAAATCTCAGCGGCAGGGAGTACGCCGGACCCAAAAAACATAGAGGCTATCAACAAAACGAAAAGACCCACAAAAGTAAAAGAAGTCCGGAGATTCCTTGGGATGTGCGGGTTCTAACGAAAACACGTACCTTCGTTCGTAAAAATAGCAGCTCCCCTTACTAACTTAACAAGATCCGGAGTAGCGTTCGAATGGTCAGATGAGTGCCAATCCACGTTTGATCAATTGAAGTCGAGCTTAGTGAATGCGCCAGTATTGGTAAGAGCCAAAGTGACTCGACCATTCATAGTAACCACCGACGCGAGCAACACCCATATTGGTGGCGTATTGAGCCAGATACAACCAGACAACTCCAACTTACCTATTGGTTACTTTTCCAAAAAGCTCAATCCTTGCGAGAGAAAATATTCCGCAACTGACAAAGAAGCATTGGCAGTCATTCTCACATGCCGCAACTTCCACCATTACTTGTGGGGTTCCCACTTTACTATCTTGACAGACCATCAACCGCTTACCAGCATTTTTAAGCGAAAAACCAAATCCCCACGTATGAACCGATGGATTCTCGAAATGCGTGAGTACGACTACAATGTGCAATATGTCAAGGGTAAATATAATGTAGTCGCCGATCAGCTTTCTAGACCTGTCAGAGTGATATTCCACCAGTCAGAAACCAACTGGCTTGGATTTAGCCAAGACGAAATGAGAGATAAGCAGCGAGAAGAACCCATGTGGGATGAGTTAGCTAAGTACTTGCGTAGTGAGAAGCTCCCTACTAAAAGACTACCGAAAGCCATGTTGAGCCAGTTTGCGTTGATTGACGAACTATTATATTTTGCTCAGGAAACAAATGGTGGTAGCATCCAATATTGTTTGGTGATTCCTAAGTCATTAACAAAAGAAGCTATAAAACACACTCATGAAATCTCAGGGCATCTAGGTCAGAAAAAATCTATTAAAAAAGCAGAACTATTCTATTGGCCAAATCTAAAAGTAGATGTATGCGAGTATGTGAAACAGTGTCCCACTTGTCAAAGATTCAAAGGTGAAACTGGGCTGCAGCAACCTTGGAAAGGTTTCCCGCCTGTAAGTAAACCATTGGAACGTATCGGGATCGACTTGACCGATATGGTTGCTGGAGCTCAGGGCTACCGATATGCCCTTACTGTCATAGATCACTACAGTAGGTTTGTGAAATATTATCCACTCAGAGACAAACATACACAACACATCATACACTGTCTTGGGCAATACTTCACCGACTTTGGGACGCCACGAGGTATCGTCCTGGACAACGGCAGAGAGTTCACGAGTGGAGAGTTCAAGAAATTCTGCCGGAGGAACCAGGTGGACTTGTTCTATGTCACCCTTTATTATCCCTAGGGAAATTCCACCACTGAAAGGATGCATAGGACTATGAAAAGTATTCTAGCATCCCTCTGCAATGGACACCCCTTGCATTGGCCTTAGCTGCTCCAGTCGTGCCAAACTGTCATAAATCAAGCAGTGCACTCAAGCACGGGACAACAGCCCTATTATGCCTTCTTCTCACGCCATCTCCCTCGCCTCATTGGTACCTTATTGCCTTCTGTGGACGCAGTGGAGGATGACCTATCGATAGCACACACGCTTATCAAAAGTACCCACCAGAAAATGACCAAGCGATACCGGGAGGTGGCCAACAGGCAGAAGAGAGCGCAGAAGGTTGGAGTCAATAGCTTGGTGTGGGCGAAAAAAGAGACCATGCAGCCGGGTACCTGTAGGAAACTGAATGCCAAATGGGACGGCTCGTATAAAGTGATTGAAGTGCTGCTAGATGGAAGTGTTTATATCATTGAAAATGTATTTAGTGGCAAAAGAATACAAAGGGCTGCTGAAAAGGTAAAACCATATTACGGAACCGAGGAATGGCTTTTAGAACCGTTGCAACAGGAGCTCGCCCCTGAGACCGAAGATGAGCGATTACCACCGCGAGTGAGGAATGCCCCTCGGAGGCTCATAGAGGAGAGTTAGCTGGAAAAGTATAGATAAGTGTATGAGACGAATGTTGTGAAACATAACTGCTTAAAGTTATGTTCCGGGTGAACTCATCCCCGAGGAGAGGGAATAAAAAGGAAAAAAGAAAGAAAAGAGTTCTGGTTGAAGCCGGGAAGTGCCTTACTTCGAGGGGAGTAATTAATCCCCTCACCTTATAGTTAGCACGGTTTGTGAGGTAGTGGAGTCTTCAGGACATGAAATGAGTGCTCATCTTTGCGGGCGGAAAGCTGGAAACAACAGAACAGAGTGAATGCGAATGCGAATGGAAGAGTGGAAGGAAGCGCCTCCCGTGGTGATCTCACTCTCGAGAGACCCTGTCAAGCTCAAGTGAGCGACAAGCTATCCTCCAAAACCTGAGGCTGACTGGGGCATAAATTCCCTCATAACATCACGTGTAAGGAGTGATCATACCTCCTAATGAAGTGAATAAGCGACCTTCCGAGGTACGCATCAGGTGTTTAATGTGGACCGACAGGTGCCACCGATTGTGGGGAAAGGTATTCCAATTCAAAGTGTTCAAAGCAGTTATAGGAGTAACAACATTCCATCCATGCACATGTCATAGATGATTGTCTTGGGTAAAATTTGTTTTCCGAATGTGGGAGCCGTGTAGTGCCACAAATTTAGTATTCATGTATGTGTTTAGAGATACTGTAATTTCTAAGTTAGATAGGGTGTAACCTGAATACTAGTCTATAAATTCCTGTCCTAAGTAGTAATTCATATGTTAATGATTAATGTAGGGTTAACTTTATACTTATATGTATACATCTCTGTATCTATGCATGGGTGATGTAATTATGAGGGTTGAGCTATGGGAAATTCCTCTGTCTCATAGAGTAATGAATCACAGATGTGTGCGGCCTTTCTCCTTGTTTGTGCGTCGTTGTAGGGCGCCAAGTTTAAACCTTAAACAGAGTAATGATGGGTATACAATTCTTTCTGTATCCTAGTTGTGAAATGCTTACTAATGAAGCTGCTAGAACCCAAATATGTAAGATCAATAGTCAAAAATGCCAAAATAATGTCGTTTGTGAGGATCTAATAGTCCCGCTTGCCTTAGCCGTCACTAGATGGCATAAGCTACCCCAAACTCAAGGCGGGATAGTGATAAGTTCAGTATTTAAATTAAGTAAGGATTGAATCCCAAATTTTCCCCAATTCAATCAAAAGTCCTAACGTCATGTGTACAGTACACTACTATATAAATAGTGAAAGAATTATAACCCACCATATTGCAAAAACACAATCTCATTTGATCTAGCAGTGGCGTCCCTTGGTGCCTGACAATGCTACACTCGCTGCTCAGACATCGTGTATAACAGACGTTGGTTCAGGTGAGCTGTCCACATTCCTCCTTCCCCCCCCCCTTTTTCTTGTTTAATCCTTACATGGCGTGTTAGGACTCCATATTATATTTACAAATCATAATAGATAGCTAGATAAATAGATAGATAGAGAGACAGATAGAAGCAGGAGGTCGGATGATGAGAAGGTACTGTGTCTGCAAGAATCGAGCAATGCTAAACATGCTTACATACTCTTAACTCAAGGAATGCTTTATAGGCACACGGCATCGCCTAGTGACCATACACACACATACTCACACACACACTCCTAGAACTTTCCAATCACAGGGAACACACGTGATACGACTTCTGCTACACCAGAATTTAGGAAAGAGAGCTCAGAAGGAAGCTAGCCATAGAACAGACAGGTCGCAGGGAGAAGGGCTTAGCAACTTGAGAGAGAGACAGAGAGAGCGAGACAGGGAGACAGGGACTCTACTCATACTCACTCGTGAGTGAGAGACTTGTTAATATTTCCAAGACAAATAAATATAGTCCCATACTATTCTTTACCTCTCCTGTCATTGCACGGCAAATGGGAAAGAAGATTATCTACTTACAAAGCTACTCAAGTATAACAACCGCTTGTCCACAAGTCTAATATATAAAACTTCTCAACAAGTAACATACAAAGTCTTTTATGACATTTGGCAGCAGCGAACGTATACGAACCTCGTCTACGAATCAACAGTGAATTCCTACAAAATATCAAGATTGAAAACAAAAAAATACCTCTCACAACCAACAACTCAACCAGCTCCTGACAGTATTCTCTCCAACCAGCCCCCTCCGTCTCCACGATCATCACGCTGATGTAGAAGTGATCACACGACGTCTTGCCAGTAGTTTAACAAAGTACTGATACAAACAATCTTGAAATTTCTACGACAAACCAACGAACTACAACCATCTACAATCAGCTACAAGTAACAACTCTACGAGTCGTCTGTATAATCTTCTACACGCACCTACAAGTAGCGGCAGTCTTCATCCTACAAGGAGTAAATCACAAGAAAAAAGGACCACGAATACCTCGAGGAAGAAAAACGGAACAAACCAACGAAGAGTGAGACACGACTCATAACTCATCCTACTCACTCGTCTTCACTCAAGTTACTCATCGCTACTCATTCACTCACCACAGCTACCAGTGTGGGAAGTCGACGTCATCATGCGTGCTTGCTAAAAAGACGCCACGTCAGTCAACACACCACCTGCACCATCACTAACACCATTCCCACCACGGTAAAAATTAGTGAGTTACATAGTTACTTCATTTATACAATACACAGTGATAGACAGTAAGCTTCTGCACAAACATATAAAACGTGCTGTATAGTTACAGCTTAAATACACGTACTTACTTCAGTTATCTGCATAACTCAAACACTAAATAACCACCAACAATAAATATTCTACACTGTATATATTCATTCATTTATTATAACATTTATTTACTGCCAACGAGTGTTACCATTTATACCTACATAAAATACGTGTTTCATACATACAGCTATACATTATTATATCTACAGAGTGATAAAGAAAATATACCATCACAGTTACTCAGTGAGCTATTAAAAGAACTGCATTAAACATTTATTAATTAAAACTACCTAGTGGAATCATATAAATTAAGTTACAAGGAAAACCAGAGAAAAAAAAAATGGCCAACACAAATGACGTTAGCAAGAATGAACATCTTCAACACAATCGTGAAGACAGTGATTTCCACACAGTTTTTTTCATTCATTCATTGCCAGACGCCATGTATCCCAAACGGGGTGGCCAACGGCTTAGAGTTAATTGTTTTACAGGGAGGGGCACTAATCCTCCACCAACCCCACTTGACACGTAGGGATGCCAACAGCATCTGGTGTTCCCAGGTGGTCACCCATCCAAGTACTAACCAGACCCAATGTTCCACACAGTGCTGACACATATATTGGCCACGATAAGTACAAGTGAACAACAAGTCAGTGTATATAGTTAATACTGTATATAGTGTATATATTTTTTATATAAAATAACAAAATATGGGGCTATATAATATCATTTTCAGTAATACCTGTGCAATATAAACTAAACTTAAAAAAAAGTATCCCAAGAAAATTAGCCAGTAATTATGCAACCATGAACAACATAGAAAAAGCGTACACAAGCGAAGAAAAACAAACTATAGAAAATCAATACATACAAAAAAAAAAAAAGAAAGAAAGAAAGAAAGAAAAAGGAGAGAAATAGAGTAAGATCACATAACATACAAATGAAAATAAGTGTAAGTGTTACTACATATGCCAAAATACCACATAAACTACAAACAAAAAAGCAAATTGTTGTCCCCACAAGCAAGTGGCATGGCACATCATCACATAAACTCCTTCTATAAGTGAAACAAAAAGCAGATTGTTGTCTCCACGAGCCAGTGGCATGTCACATCATCACTATCATCGACCGCAGCATGACCGGATTCATATGTCAGGACTGCAGTTATTACAATTATGTAACTACAAACGATATGTAACAATTATGTAACTCCATAATACAATTATGTAACGACAAACGATTGCATTATGTTACACTTGCTACAATTATGTAACTACAAACGATATGTAACAATTATGTAACTCCATATTATAATTATGTAATGACAAACGATTGCATTATGTTACACTTGCTACAATTATGTAACTACAAACAATACTACAAACAATATGTACCATTTATGTAACAGTTGCATTAACAAGATGTAACTTTTATGTAACTTTAACTACAATTATGTAACTACAAACGATATGTAACAATTATGTAACGACAAACGATTGCATTATGTTACACTTGCTACAATTATGTAACTACAAACAATATGTACCAATTTATGTAACAGTTGCATTAACAAGATGTAACTTTTATGTAACTTTAACTACAATTATGTAACTACAAACAATATGTACCATTTATGTAACAGTTGCATTAACAAGATGTAACTTTTATGTAACTTTAACTACAATTATAAGGCCAAGACACTTATGTAACAGTTGCATTAACAAAATGTAACTACAATTATAAAGCCAACACAATTATGCATTACCACAATATTTTGTAACAATTCATAAAATGTTACAATTATGTATTACCACAATGTTAGTACAATGTTATAAGTCATACAACTATACTACAATTCTGTATTACCAGTATCATCATACAAGTTAGGTGAAATATTAGACATTACTAAAGTGATAACTCAATATGTAATGTATAACCTAGCAGGATTACCATTGCACAATTATATGCGTATGTCTGTTATACATACACATCTCACAAAATGTATACAACTTGTTTAAAATGTAATATTACTGAATAATCACTATTTACTATAAATATTATATGTATACAATATTATAATCAATATTATATACTAATAGATTAGCATATGTCAATGATGATTGCTGTCGGAGGACCTCCAGTGGCGTGTACCGAGCATATGTTAGGACTCTATATTATATTTACAAATCATGATAGATAGATAAATAGATAGATAGAGAGACAGACAGAAGCAGGAGGTCGGATGATGAGAAGGTACTATGTCTGCAAGAATCGAGCAATGCTAAACATGCTTACACACTCTTAACTCAAGGAATGCTTTATAGGCACACGACAGCACCTAGTGACCATACACACACATACACACATACTCACACACAGGCTTCTAGAACTTTCCAATCACAGGGAACACACGTGATACGACTTCTGCTACACCAGAATTTAGGAAAGAGAGCTCAGAAGGAAGCTAGCCATAGAACAGACAGGTCGCAGGGAGAAGGGCTTAGCAACTTGAGAGAGAGACAGAGAGAGCGAGACAGGGAGACAGGGACTCTACTCATACTCACTCGTGAGTGAGAGGCTTGTTAATATTTCCAAGACAAATAAATATAGTCCCATACTATTCTTTACCTCTCCTGTCATTGCACGGCAAATGGGAAAGAAGATTATCTACTTACAAAGTTACTCAAGTATAACAACCGCTCGTCCACAAGTCATATATATATAACTCCACTTCAAGTTTATACAATGTCCTTTTTATGACAGGCGTGAACCATATGAAGTAATGTTGTTAAAAGCTTAACGTAGACACTCGCTGCTCAGACATCGTGTGTAACAGACGTTGGTTCAGTCCCCAGACACCGTGACGTCGGAGTGTGCACGAGGCCATCTCGTGGTATTGCCCATAGACTCGTCTTACATACACACTTACACTACTCATGAAGTATTTTATAAACTGAATGTAGTAGAAATGGTATTATTGATCTATCAGGTGAACTTTTTTTTTTTGTAGATAAGGAATAGAAATTTGAAAAGTGATGTGATCATGTAACGGAAAGGCGAAATTCAAACTCATTAACCGTTTTCTTTCTCTTATATTAATATGTTAGATAATTAGGAGCGTTGAAGGGAACTTAGTGGTTGTGAGCAAAAATGTGATTTTGAGTTGTTCCTCGAGGCTAAACAAGCCCGAGTGATTATGTATTCTTGGTGATTATGCATTAATGATGATTATGAACTATTAATAATTATGAATTGATAGTGTTTGTGAATTATAGTGAACTGCATGATGAGGTTATACTACACGGACGAAATAGAACACGAGTGATTATTTTTCTTGGGTCGAGGCTATGCCAGCTCGAAAAGACAACCCAAACCCATAAATGTCCCAGTCTTGAGGCTATTGACGAACCCAAGAATAACCGACATTAAAGAGTGAGGTATGATGCCCTCAGAAACCACTTGAATATTCCAATTGTTTAGCTTGGTGACAATATTGTATGATGGTCGCCCAAACCTTGGTTTTAATTTATAACCCTTTTCCATATGACTAAAGGTCATGTAATTAAAAATGTCTGTTGAAAGCCAGTATAGAATTATTAAAGTAGAGTAAAGTATAGGTCATTTTTTTTTTTTTTTTTTAATACCCAATCAAGGGAATTATGTCCTCTCATGCCTAACTCACTCCCCTTCCAATTCAAGATTCCTCCGCTTTGGGAACGACGACCACGCGAGGTACTGACTTAATCTCGACTCGGCCAAAAACTACAAATGCTACCAAAACTATCTTAAACAATTAACCTTTATCATACCAAGTCAAAACACCACCCCTCCCCCTTCTGTTTTACTGAAGTGAATATTCTATCAATCACGGAGGGGAGACTAAGTCAAGTACCATTTGTATTATCAATGGGTAAGTTGAACAGAACCAATAACCGGTGGGAGATTAAATAACTGGCGTCACACTGATGAACAATAGTGGTGGGATTGTAAATCCTGTCATTACAGGAGTGGCCCTAATGACAGAGGGCAGTGTTTGGAAACTCCCTGTACTGTTCTTTGCAGATGATACTGTGTTGTTCAGTGAAGACGAAGGGGAGCTGCAAGGCTTGGTGGATGAGTTCAGGAGAGTGTGTAAGAAACAGAATCTAAAGGTGAATGTAGGGAAGAGTAAACTTACGGTCTTCGAGAGAAATGCAGTCAGTGAATGTACAGTGAGGCTGGATGAGGAGGAAATGGAAAATGTGAGTACGTTTAAGTACTTGAGTAGTGTGAAGAGTAAGGATGGAAATTTGGAGGGCGAAGTGCTTGAAAGGGTACAGCAGGGAAGAAAGGTTGCTGATTCCTTGAAAGTAGTGATAAGAAACAACAAAGTGAGCATGGAAGTGAAAAAGTTACTACATGACAGTATTGTGATACCAACTGTAACGTATGGGAGTGAAGCTTGGACGTTGTTGGAAGGACACAAGTCAAGAGTGACAGCAATGGAAAAAGTTATTTGAAAGGAGAATGTTGAGTCACATGGAGAGACAGGCTGACAAATGAGGATGTCAAGGAGCGTTGTGGTGTGGATGGGGATGTGATAGGAATCGTTACGAGAAACACGCTGAGTTTTTTTTGGCCATGTGGAGAGGATGGAGGGTGAGAGACTGACGAGTAGAGTGTATGTGAGTGAGGTTGAGGGGGCGATGGGGAGATAGAAGCCAAGGATGAGATGGAGGGATGGAGTGGAGAGGTATATGAGAGAGGGGGGTGTGAGTTGGGAGCAGGGCAGTGAAATGGCGGAGGACAGGGCGACGTGGAGGCGATTTGATTGTGGCCACCCCGTATGGGATTACGGAGTCTGGCAATAGATAGATAGATAGATAGATGTGACCCTGACAGATGCAAGGGTAAATTAGAGAGCATGTCACCCTGATAGAAGCAAGGATAAATTAGAGAGCATGTCACCCTCATAGATGATAAGGTAAATTTAGAGCATGTCACCCTGATAGAAGCAAGGGATTAGAGAGCATGTCACCCTCATAGATGATAAGGTAAATTTAGAGCTTGTCACCCTGATAGAAGCAAGGGGATTAGAGAGCATGTCGCCCTGATAGAAGATAAGGTAAATTAGAAAGCATGTCACCTGGAGTTCAGTGTACTATAATCTCTATACTACAGTCTGTGTACTCTGTACTGTATTTGTGTACAATAACCTCTGTACTATAACAAATCACTGTAATGTAATCTCTGTACTGTAATATCTGTACTATAACCTCTGTACTGTATTCTCTACTTACTTTGTCCTCTCATCACTCCCCTGGCCAACTTCTCGAGTGATCCTTGATAGTTTCTACCCTTGACCACACGTAAGAAGTGGTAGGAGGATACCACCATGTCCTTGGGGTTCCTGGCCACGTAGACTACCTGTAACATCATTACCATCGTCAGTCCATCTTCATCCTCAATCATCATAATTCTCATCAATTCATCATCATCATCATCATCGTCTTCTTCCTTCTCTTCCCCTCCTTGTCCAAGCCATTGTTATTATTAAAAACTTTCCACATCCCTATGGGAAGTTTTCTTGTTTTTGTCAATATTATTATTATTCAAGGGAAGATCTAAGTCGCTGTCATTCGCATACCGTTAGAGTTACAGCCTTTATTTTGTACCATATCATAGTACTGGTTGGCCGCTTCATCTGATCAGATATCATCCAGATCCTTCCAGTGGAACCCGGATAGGATCAGGGGAAAAAAAAAAAGTGAACCTAAAACTAAAGAACCACATAAGTTAAAGGGGCTGAAATTTTTAATGGCTTATACATTTGACACGGCCAGAACACAGTGCTTAATATAGTCCAGTTCAGATCATTATTCTGCAGATCGCCTATGGTCCAAATTTTTGACCACCCCGGAGGACAGAGAAATTACCTGATTTTACATGAAAGAATAAAGCTACAACCACCAAACTTGGTGGACTTATAGATCTTGATGACCTAAGGTGATGTGCACCTTGACCTCAAGATCCCATTAAAGCTCAGCTTCTTGTAGACAATGTCTGAGGAGAGTTTTTCTTTATCAAAATTGTCCTTTGACAATTTTCCAATGCTGTAGTTATTATTATTATTATTATTATTATTATTATTATTATTGTCGTTGTTGTTGTTGTTGTTGTTGCTATTGGTTTCATCATCATTGTTTTCATTACACCCTTACGATCGAGTGTACTTTACTGCTCGGTGTGTGTGTGTGTGTGTGTGTGTGTGTGTGTGTGTGTGTGTGTGTGTGTGTGTGTGTGTGTGTGTGTGTGTGTGTGAACAATATAATTCTAACAGTTTTTAATTTATGTGAACATACAGTAATTTAGTGCAATGGTTGAGGATAAGCATTGGTGCTGACCTGTTGCTTTATAGAACAATAGTACAAAGGCCAAGGATAAAAAGCAAGGTCAAGTAATAAGCTTCACTCCGATAAAGCTAATGTTGTTGGAAGGACTAAGAGACAGGTAGAAATGGATGTGTTAGCTTTGAGTGAAACGAAGATGAAGGGGAAGGGTGAGTCTATGTTTGGAAGTATGAATGGAGGATTGTCAGGTGTTGATAGAGGAAGGGCAAGAGAACGTGTGGCCTTGTTAGTGAGTCCGGAAGTACTGCAGTGTGTGACTGAATGGAAGGAGGTGTCATCGGGACTGATGTGGGTGAAAGCGAAATTTGAATGTGAGTTGTGGGTGTTTGTGAGTGCATATGGGCCTGGTAGTGAAAGGGATGAGGAAGAGAGGGAGTCTTTCTGGAATGATGTTGGTGAGTGTCTGCAGAGTTTTGGAGCAAATGTGAATGTGGTAATGATGGGAGATCTGAATGCTAGAGTGGGAAATGTAGCAGTTGAAGGTGTAGTTGGTATGCATGGAGTGCCTGGAATAAATGAAAATGAGGAACGAATGATAGCGATGTGTGTTGAGCGAGAGATGGTGATTGGAAATACCCTGTTTGAGAAGAAAGATATTTATAGGTATACATGGGTGAGACAGGAGGGTGGAAGGGTTGTTGATAGAGCTTTGATGGACTATGTGGCTGTGTCCAGGAATGTAATAGGATGATTGTTGGATGTGAGAGTCTTAAGAGGGGAGGGTGGAGGTATGTCTGACAACTACGTGGTGGAGGGAAAGTTAAGAGTAGGTAAGAGATGGGTGAGAGCTAGGAGGGTTAGGTGTGGCAGGGAAGTTTGGAAAGTGAGTGAGTTGGATAAAAGAGAGGAAATAATAGGGTATCAGGAGAAATTGAAAGATGAGTGGAACGCAGTGAATGATTAGGAAAATGGCAGTGTGGAGGGGGAATGGCAGTAGTTTAAGAGTGCTGTGGTGGGGCATGCAGAGGAGGTGTGTGGTGTGAGACGTGTGGGTGGTGGTGTAAGAAAAAGGAAGTGAATGGTGGTGCGAGGAAGTATGTATGGCTGTGGCTGAGAAGAGACGTGCATATGAAGTGTGGCTGCAAAGGAAGGATGAGGTGTCATATGAGAGGTATAAGGAAAAGAGGAATAGGGCGAGAAGGGCTGTGCGTGATGCTAAAGTGGCAGCAGATGAGAGGTGGGGCAGGCGGCTGACTGAGAATTATCAACAGAATAAGAAAATGTTTTGGAAGGAGGTGAAAAGGGTGCGAAAGGGAGAGTCTAGGAAGGAAGAAGGAGTAAAAGCAGAGGATGGAAGGATGTTAATTGAGATGGATGCAGTAAGGAAGAGATGGGCAGAGTATTTTGAAAGATTGTTAAATGTAGAGGAGGAAAGGGTGGCTGAGATTGTGGCGGATGGAAGGGTGCAAGAAATAAATGTGTTGGGAGAGTTGAATGATTCTTTGATCTCGAAGGAGGAAGTGGAGAAGGCAGTACAGGAGATGAAAAGAGAGAAAGCTGCAGGTATGGATGGGTGTGCTGTGGAATGCCTGAAGGGTGGTGGAGTGACTATTGTTGACTGGTTAGTAAGATTGTTGAATGTGTGCTTTGTGAAAGTTATGGTGCCAATTGGCTGGGCAAGTGCTTGTGTGGTCCCGTTGTATAAAGGCAAGGGTGATAAATATGAATGTACTAGCTTTAGGGGTATAAGTCTCTTAGTGTTGTAAGGTGTATGGTAGAGTGTTAATTATGAGAGTTAGAGAGGGTACAGAGGGAGTGATTGGTGATGAGCAGTGTGGCTTTAGGAGAGGGAGAGGATGCGTGGATTAGGTGTGCACTGTGAGACAAGTGTGTGAAAAGTATTTAGCGAAAGGCAAGGATGTGTTTTGGACATTTATGGATTTAGAGAAAGCGTATGATAAAATTGATAGGGAGGCTTTGTAGATTCTTTTAAGACTGTTTGGACTTGATGGTAGGTTACTAAAAGGGGTGAAGAGTTTGTATGTAAACAGTAAAGCGTGTGTAAGAGTGGGAAATGCAGTGGCTGATTGGTTTCCTGTGAGAGTGGGGCTGCGACAGGGATGTGTGATGTCGCCTTGGTTGTTTTATATTTATATGGATGGTGCTGTAAGGGAGGTGAATGCAAGAGTTTTCAGTGAAGGTCTGAGTCTGGTGAATGTTGATGGTGGAGAGTGGAATCTGAAGCAGCTGCTGTTTGCAGATGATACTGCACTGGTGGCTGATTCAGAGGAGAGATTGAGAGTGTTGGGAGAGGAGTTTGGAAGGGTGAGCGAAAGTAGGAAATTGAAAGTAAATGAGAATAAGATTAAAGTGATGAAGTGTATGAGGTTGGTAGATGGTAGGAGGATGAATATAGTTTTGAATGGTGAGTTGCTTGAGGAGGTAGAGTGCTTTAAATATTTAGGGTCACATGTTGCTGTGGATGGAGGAATAGATGCAGAAGTGAAGTTTAGAATGAATGAAGGAGGAAAGGTGCTGGGAGTAATGAAAAAGATGTTTAGATGTTGTTTGCTTAGAATGGATGTAAAGAGAAGGCTGTATGAGGGTGTTGTGGTACCGACTGCGTTATATGAGGCTGAAACATGGAATATGGGTGTAATAGAGAGGAAAACTTTGAATGTAATGGAGATGAGGTGTCTGAGGAGTATGTGTGGAGTGACGCATATGGATCGAGTGAGAAATGATGAAGTGCGAAGGAGAACTGGAGTTGTTCGGGAGATGCCTGATCGAGTTGAGCAGAGAGTGTTGCGATGGTTTGGGCATATGGAGAGAATGGATAATGAGCGATTGGTGAAAAAGATAACTAGATCTGATGTGAGAGGTGTAAGGGTGAGAGGGAGACCACAAATAGGATGGATGGACAGCGTGAAGAGAGCGTTGGATGTGAGAGGGATGTCTGTTGAGCAAGGAAGAGTGGCTGTGCATAACAGAAATAAATGGAAAGAAATTGTGAATGAATAAATGATGACGCAGCCCTAAGGGGATATTCTACCGCATTTGGTCTGATCAGCTAGTCAGGTCAAGTGCAGGTAAGGGGATGGGTCTATTATGATGTGGCAGGGGTAAATCAGCTCTGCTGTCGGGCCCTGCTGCGGATGTCACTGATTGCACTGTGCAATTGACCCTTGTGCCATGTGGTGCGGAGAGGATCTGTCCCTTCTCCCCTTTGGGGCTAAGATGCGAATGAATGTGTCTGAATGGATGAATAAATGGGGAGTGTGTCGTCCTGTCTCGGCTACCTCCCTTTCCGTGGGGGAAGCAGCCTAGGTATATAGATAGATAGATATTTTAAGAACAAAAAAGTTAGTCACAGAATAAAATTATATATCTTAACCTAACCTGACCTAACTTAACCCGGCTCTATTACTCAAACATTTTATTCAATTTCGGCCGAATTTGGTGGAATGAATAAGGGTCAGCCAAGAATGACATTATTCGATTTTGAGACAACAGGTCATAGGGAAAGGACAAAGGGGAAGGTCAACGTAGACAGGTTAGAAACGACTTGGCGAGAAGGTTGAGGGTTAGGGAAAAAATAATTATTCGATTTTCAAGAATAATCAGGCATCGGTCAGGGTCACAAGGCACGGTCAAAATTTAGGACTGAAGGGTGCAGGTGTGTTTACTCTGTGTGCTCTTCGTAACACCTCTCCCTTGGCGACTTATTTTGCATATTACACCTTCACGTTCCCTTGTACGTTATCTGTATTGTTTATAGTTCCACACAATTAGCGTCATTAGTATAGATGACAGGGAGGTGTAATGTGAAGAATATCAGTGGCTAACAGTGAGACCCTTTCACTTATTTGCATCTCTCTCTCTCTCTCTCTCTCTCTCTCTCTCTCTCTCTCCAACCTTGCATTTCTTGAGCAGGTCCTTGTTGTGCAGCTCCAGAGGGAAGTGCGATTTAATCACTCTTGGCGAGGGCTGACTCTCCACTATCTGAATCCCCATACCGTCCTCCTCTTTCTTCCCAGGACAGACTCTGCTGAATTTCTCTGCGATCGACTTCAGGTCCGTTTTAGCTAGTTTGTTGTTGTCCAAGTGCATACCAAAACTGGAATTGCAAAGGTGTAGGTCAGAGGGAGGACAGCCTGATGGTGAAGTGCAGGGATTAAGGCATCTGACTGTACTGTAGATACAGTAGATAGTTTGATAGATATGTTAGCGCTCGGGTTCCTATGACTCACTTCCCTGAGAAAATACTTTTAACACAATATCAAGTGCTTGCTGAATGATGTACCTTTTTTTTTTTTTTAATGCGAGGAAGAAGGAAACAAAGGTCAAAAGCCCATAAGATTGTTTCTCTCTCTCTCTCTCTCTCTCTCTCTCTCTCTCTCTCTCTCTCACACACACACACACACACACACACACACACACACACACACACACACACACACAATCAGGCCGATAAAGAGAAAGATATAACCGGAATATTCACACACACACACACACACACACACACACACACACACACACACACACACAGAGGCAGCTCTATATTAGTCCGATACGGAGAAAGATATAGCCTGAATATTCACACACACACACACACACACACACACACACACACACACACACACACACATAACTAGATAAATACCCAACATCCACTGAGCGGACCCACAGCTTCTCCTTCATCTCCTCGTTATTGGGGTCCAGATCCGGGTTCCTTAACATGACCCAAAGAATTTCCTGCATCCACGTTGTGCCGCTTTTGGGGAACGTACTGACGAACACGTCGTCTGGCCGGAGCTGGAAAATCATCATCATCATCATCATCATCATCATCATCATTAATAATATAAGCTTTACTGTCATCATCATCATCATCATCAGCATCAGCATCATCAGCATCACCACATCATCATCATTAATAATATAAGCTTTACTGTCATCATCATCATCATCATCATCATCATCATTATCAAAATCACCATCATCATTAATAATATAAACTTTACTGTCATCATCTATCAGTGGCGTATCCAGGATTTTTGCCAAGGGGGGGCAAACACTTGGAATATTTTCCCACAATATCTGTCACCACAAGTCTTCCTACATTTTATGTTTTATGTCATCAGAAATAAATTAACATCATTACTGTCGCATTTGTTCCAATGTCTTAAAGAAAAACTATCTTTTCACCACATATTCATAGCTTTCTTGGAGTAACTTTAATAGCTAATAATCCTTTCAGAGGAGAGGTATGTAAGACACTCAGTACATAATGTTGCCAGAGGTCTACTCTTTCATTAGAGAGAGAAAGGAAACGCCAGTTAATAAATTAGAAGGCACTGGAGTTTCCACAGCAAAGACATCTCCTTGTCACTAGTGTCATTGGTCATCATGGTCACTCTCGTAGATGGTATTATTATCGATACATGCATGATGACTTCCCTCCGTTCTACCTCAAAACAATTTTTTTTTTTCTCGGTACCCCAAATTTCTTGTGCAATTTTAGTACTGAATAAAGCAATGTCAACACTATACTCTTAGTGCATCATTTACCTGCTGTCTTTATCTCTCTGTACATATAAGGAAGTACAGTTATTTTGAGTAATAATCTACGAAATTATGATGAAATATACCACACATCGGCACAGCACCTACCATACGAAAGGCAATGGCGTCCATATAATGTCTATAGTCGGAAATAAACCTTGTATTTTGATTGGCTGCTGGAAGAAAAATGACGGAATGGATAGGCCAATGAAAACTCGAATTCTGGCGTGCGTGTCCCGAACACTCACACTTTCCCACATTCGTATCGCTTTTCTCTATTTTCTTTTGCGTTCTCTCTCTCTCTCTCTCTCTCTCTCTCTCTCTCTCTCTCTCTCTCTCCACCTAGCACATTTGCATAAATTAAAATTCTCTGCCGTATTCTGTATTTTGTTTTGTACTACTGCTGTTGTGTTAGCCAATAGAAATTCTGTTTTCTACTACTTATTCTTTTAGTTTGATTCTCATTGGCTTAGGCATCAGGGGTGGTGCATACGTCAAGACTGACCTAAGTAAATACATCTGGTGGGATTAACCTCCTTGACTGAGGCGACAACTCGAACTGCCCTGCTCAGCAGGGAATGATTTTCATATCACCTGAACTGTATCGTACTGCATACAAAGGATTTTTCCATTAAGGAAAAAAAGAAACACGGCGTAAAGCTATTCCTCCCGAAAATTCTCACCTAGAAAAGTGGGAGGAGACAAAAGATACTCTGTCCCCCAGACTCCAAAAAGTGGGGGGAGGAGGGACATGTCCCCCTGTGCCCCACTCAAACGAGGCCCCCGGCACACATATTTATATCTGCTTACCTTCTAAAATGTAGTCTGAGGTGACCAAAATGACTTCATGCAGTCTTCAAAAATTCTGCTTGTTTGTTTGTAACAATAATTGTGAAGTGTTTGTTTGCAACTGGCTACAGGGTGAGAGGATATGGCTGCAGGGTGACAGGATGTGGCTGAGGGGACAGCAAGGCCATTTTTACACCTCATCAGCATTCAAGTTGCAAAACATCATTTGAGCTCAAATATTAACCACATAATCTAAGGTGATAAGGGAAACTGTTAAGTTATAAATGGTCATTTTTTCTCCAGGGTTTTATTATATTTAGTCTAGCTTTCGATTTCAAAGGAAATTATTGCTCCCACATAAATATTTTTTTAAATAGATACTACTGTTTAATATACAAGTGGAAAAGTTAGGAATACTGTATTGTCATACAAGAACTATGCCAAAAAAAAATTTCAGAATTTCCCCCAAATTTTCCCAGGGGGGGCAGACTGCCGCCCCTGCCCCCCCAGTGGCTACGTGTATGTCATCTATCTATCTATTTATCTATTGCCAGACGTCTGAATAATACGAGATGGCCACAAACAAATCACCTCCACGTCACTCTGTCCCCCGCCATTTCACTGCCCCGCTCTCAATTCACACCCCCCTCTCTCATATATCTTTCCACTCCATCCCTCCATCTCATCCTTGGCCTTCCCCTCCCTCTCTCCCCCTCCACCTCACTCTCATACACTCTCCTCGTCAGTCTCTCACTCTCCATCCTCTCCACATTTTTTTTTTTTTAATGCGAGGAAGAAGGAACCAAAGGCCATGAGCCCGCAGTAACAGTTCCCTCCAAGAGAAAAACAAAATACAATATAGAGCCAAATTCAAGATCCGATCATTTTGAGATGCCTGGACACACTGCGTTTGAAAGACTGGAGATCATAGGCAGCAGGAAATACAGACAGAGGGAGACAGTTCCAGAGCTGACCTGTTGCATAAATGAAAGACTGGGAGTAACGGTTAACTCTTGCATTAGAGAGTTGGACAGAAAAAGGATGAGAGTTTGCTGCCAGACGGGTGCTACGCGCCCGTCGTAGAGGTGGAGGAATGCAAGCAGACAGTTCAGAGGAGCAGTGACCATTAAAGTAGCGATAGAAAAGAGATAAAGATGCAACAGTGCGGCGAAGAGACAGAGGTTGAAGGGAGTCAGTAAGAGGAGGAGAGTTAATGTGACGAAAAGACTTTGACTCCACCCTATTGAGAAGAGCTGTATGTGGGGAGCCTCCCCACACATGAGAGTTGTACTCCACACAGGGGCGGATAAAAACCCCTGTATAGAGTCAACAATTGCGCAGGGGTAAAGAAAGAGCGGAGTCGGCTTAGCACACCCAATCTCTTGGAAGCAGATTTTACAAGAGATGTAATATGATCTTTCCAAGATAAGTCCCAAGTAAATGAAACCCCAAGCATGTTCAAGGATGATGCAGGATTAAGCTGAATGTTATTAAACATTAGTGGGTATACCTGTGGAAGATTTTGTCGGGTTGATAGGTGTAAGAACTGAGTCTTAGATGCATTAAAGACAACCATATTATTTTTACCCCAGTCAGAGATACGAGCCAAGTCAGACATTAGGTGTGCCATAGCCTCATCCCTTGTTTGTTGAAGTAAATGTTGAGATGGGGGTTGTGGGAACCGAATGGAAAGGTGAAGGGTGGAGTCATCAGCGTATAAGTGGATAGGGTTAGATGTACAGCTTAGAAGATCATTGATGAATAATCGGAAGAGAGTTGGTGATAGGACAGAGCCCTGAGGAACACCACTGTTGATAGATCTAGGAGAAGAACGATGGCCGTCTACAACGGCGGCTATAGAACGACCAGAAAGGAAGCTAGCGATGAAGGCACAGACAGAGGGATAGAAACCGTAGCAGGGCAGTTTGGAAATTAAAGATTTATGCCAGACTCGATCGAAAGCCTTTGAGATGTCAAGTGCAATGGCAAAGCTTTCGCCAAAGTCCCGAAAGGAGGATGACCAGGAGTCTGAAAGGTAGGTGAGAAGATCGCCAGTGGAGCGTCCCTGACGGAACCCATACTGACGATCGGAAAGAAGGTTGTGATAGGAAAGACGCCTTAAAATTTTTCTATTAAGAATTGACTCGAAAACTTTTGAAATACAGGACGTTAAAGCAATTGGACGATAGTTGGAGGGTTGGGAGTGGTCACCCTTCTTTGGGACTGGCTGAATGAGAGCAAACTTCCAGCAAGAAGGAAAGGTACAAGTTGAAAGACAAAGGCAAAAGAGTTTGCCTAGGCAGGGTGTAAGCACAGAAGCACAGTTCTTGAGAACAACAGGAGGGACCCCATCAGGCCCATATGCCTTGTTAGTACTGAGGCCAGTGATGGCAGAAAATACATCAACTGAAGAAATTTTAATGTCAGCCATGAGGAAGTCAGAGGGGGGAAGTGATGGAGGAACAGCACCAGAATCGTCTAAGGTAGAATTGGAGGAGAAAGTCTGTGTGAAGAGATCTGCTTTATCAGTAGAAGAAATAGCTACAGAACCATCAGAGTAGAAAAGAGGAGGGAAGGATGATGAGGTAAAGTTGTTAGAAAGATTTTTGGCAAGATGCCAGAAGGAGCGGGAAGAATTCGAGTTGGAGAGTTGAGAGCATTTAGTATGGATGAAATTATTTTTAGTAGAGTGAAGAACAGACTTAGCACGATTCCGGGCAGAAACATAAAGATGATGTGATTCAGGGGTGGGTTGGCTCCGGTACCTTTTGTAGGCCCTCTCCTTGTTGCGGACAGCATTAGAACAAGCGTGATTAAACCAAGGCTTTCTTGCGTTAGTCAAAGGATATGAGAAAGGAATGTATGCTTCCATGCCCGAGAGAATAACCTCCGTAATGCGCAAGGCACACTCAGATGGCTCACGGCCATGGAAGCAATAATCATTCCAGGGAAAATCAAAGAAGTACTGCCTGAGGGCCTCCCAGTCCGTGGCTCCAAAATGCCACAGACGACGTTTCCCTGGAGGGTCCACAGGCCGTACCGGAGTGATAGGACGGGTTAAGGTAATAAGGTTGTGATTGGAGGAGCCCAACGGAGAGAAAAGATTAACAGAGTAAGCAGGATTAGTTGTGAGGAAGAGGTCAAGTATGTTGGAGCTCTCTCCAAGGTGGTCAGGGATACGGGTAGGGTGCTGTACAAGCTGCTCTAGGTCATTAAGGATAGAAAAGATGTAGGCTTGTCCACCAGGTGGATCCGTGAAAGGAGAGGAGAGCCAAAGATGGTGGTGAACATTGAAATCTCCAAGAATGGAGATTTCAGAGAAAGGAGAAATGGATAGAATGTGTTCCATCGTAGAAGTAAGATAGTCGAAGAATTTTTGATGGTAGAATTAGGGGATAAGTAAACAGCACAGATATATTTAGTCAGAGAATGACAGGAAAGCTGAAGCCAGAGTGTGGAGAATTCAGAAGAATCAAGTTCAGGAACACGAGAGCAAGATAAGTTGTTGCGTATATATACACAACAGCCACCTTTGGCTTTGAAATGAGTATAGAGAAAGTAGGAGGATACAGAAAAGGGTTTGCTGTCAGTTGCCTCAGACAGCTGAGTCTCCGTCAGAAAAAGAAGATGAGGTTTAGAGGAGGAGAGGTGGTGCTGAACAGAGCGAAAGTTAGAGGAAAGGCCGCGAATGTTGCAGAAATGAAGAAGAAGAGAGTCAGACAGTGGTTCCAGGCACCTTGAGTCGTCACCGGGAGAGGGGCAGATGGTGGGGGCATTTATGGTCCCCCCCCCTGGGGACTCCGAGGCTTGATAAAACGGCGCCATTTTTGGTAAATTTTGAATAGGAAGTGTTGTGTGTACTGTGCATGTAGTTTGGTGAAGATAGTTAGAGAAATTTGTACTGGAGAGCATGCTGGCCTACTCTCTGTGTAACTGAGACACTGAAAAAGTTCAGCAAAGGGGGATGGTCAGGAACTAGTCCTGAGGGCTGATGAAACGGGAGCTCCAGCACTCCCTGTCATCAGCTTTCCATCCACCTCGGGAGTACTGCCCTGCTCGACTGGTGCTACAGCCTACTCCTCTCAAACTACCTCAGTGTGTATCTCCTAACGCTTCCTATCACATCCACATCCATACCACAATGCTCCTTCACATCCTCATTTGTCAGTCTGCCCCTCCATGTGACTCCACAGGCTCCTCTCAAATAACTCATTTCCACTGCTCTCACTCTTGACATGTGTCCTTCCAACAACGTCCAAGCTTCACTTCCATACGTTAGAGTTGGTATCACAATACTGTCATGTAGTAACTTTTTCATTTCCGTGCTCAGTTCCCTGTTGCTTGTCACTGCCTTCAAGGAACCAGCAACCTTTCTTCCTTGTTGTACCCTTTCAAGCACTTCACCCTCCAAACTTCCGTCATCATCATCATCATCAACATGAATAATATAAGCTTACTGTCATCATCATCATCATCATCATCATCATCATCATTATCATTATTATTAATAATATAAACTTTACTGTCATCATCATCATCATTATTAATAATCTAAACTTTATTGTCATCATCATCATCATCATTATTAATATAAACTTTACTGTCATCATCATCATCATCATCACCATCATCTTCATTATTATTAATATAAACTTTACTGTCATGATCATCATCATCATCATTATCATCATCATTATCATCATTAATAATATGAACTTTAATACCATCGCCACCATCATCATCTCTGTCATCATAGTCATCGTCATAACTAATAACATAAACTTCACTATCATCATCGTCATCATTATCATTATCATCATCATTATCATTATCATCATCATCATCACTATCATCATCATTATCATCAGCAAATTTTTCATTATCTTCATTTTATTATTACCGTTAGCACTGCCATCATCGTCATTAGTTATTCATCGTCCTTCACATTATTCTCAGCTGCAGTAATCCTCCTCATCAATATTCGTATCAGTATTATCGTTGTGTAAGGGCAGCTGGATCATGGAAAACAAATCGCTAAAGAAGATACGTTACCGAATCTCCAAGGCAGCACATATCTCCACCTCGTGTCTTGGAGTATGACAATCCCTATAACACTGAGCTGTGACGTGGGAATTAAATGGCTAAGGAAAATGTGTTAGGGTACCTCCATGTTGTAGATCCGGTCCAGATATCGTGTGGTAATGGCCGGGTACAACCAGCCGTCGGGCAGGATTCGGACCAAACCACTTTTGTGCATCACCAGGTCTTCGTTGATCTTCCGTAACTCTTCATTGGTCAGGAGTTCGGTCTCATGGCCAGATAGAAGGCGTTGCTTGTTCATCCCTATTGGTCTTGTTTTTGCACAGGCTGCAGAATGGACAGAAACGTTAGGTGAGATTAGATTGGGTTGCGTTAGTGAGGTTAGGTCAGGTTAGGTTAGGTGGCGTTAGTGAGGTTAGGTCAGGTTAGGTTAGGTTGTTTGGTTAGGTCAGGTTAGCTTAGGTGAGGTTAGATTAAGTTGTTAGTGAGGTTAGGTTAAGTTAGCTTAGGTGAGATTAGATTAGGTTTCGTTAGTGAGGTTAGGTCAGATTAGGTTGCGTTAGTGGGTTAGGTGATGTTAGATTAGGTTAGTTTAGGTCAGGTTAGGTTAGATTGTGTTAGTGAGGTTAGGTCGGGTTAGATTACGTTAGGTTAGGTGAGGTTAGGCTAGGTTGCGTTAATGAGGTTAGATATAATAATAATAACACATCTACTAGCTACAACTACTAGTACTACTGCTACTGCTATTACTACTACTACGAGGAGGAGGAGGAGGAGGAGGAGGAGGAGGGGGTTAATAATAATAATAATAATAAAAATAATAATAATAAATCTATCTATATACCTAGGCTGCTTCCCCCAAGGATAGGGAGGTAGCCGAGACAGGACGACACACCCAATTTACTCATCCACTAACACATTCATTCGCATCTAAGCCCCAAAAGGGAGAAGGGACAGATCCTCACCACACCACATCGCACAAGGGTCAACTGCGCAGTGCAATCAGTGACATCCGCAACAGGGCCCGACAGCAGAGCTGGTTTACCCCTGCCACATCATGATAAACCCATCCCCTTACCCACGCCTGACCTGATCAGCTGATCAGACAAATGCAGGAGAATATCCCCTCTGGGCTGCGTCATCATTTATTCATTCACAATTTTTCTCCATTCATTTCTATCACGCACAGCCACTCTTCCTTGCTCTACAGACATCCCTCTCGCATCCAATGCTCCCTTCACATTGTCCATCCATCCTATTCGTGGTCTTCCTCTCAGCCCTACACCTCTCACATCAGATCTAATTATCTTTTTCATCCATCACTCAATATCCATTCTCTCCATATGCCCAAACCATCGCAACACCCTCTGCTCAACTCGATCAGCCATCTCCCGAACAACTCCAGTTCTCCTTCACACTTCATCTTTTCTCACTCGATCCATACGCGTCACTCCACACTTACTCCTCAAACACCTCATCTCCTTTACATTCAAACTTTTCCTCTCTACTACACCCATATTCCATGTTTCAGCCCCATATAATGCAGTTGGTACCACAACACCCTCATACAGCCTTCTCTTTACATCCATTCTAAGCGAATGACATCTAAAAAGTTTTTCCATTCCTGGCAGCACCTTTCCTACCTCATTCATTCTAAACTTCACTTCTGCATCTATTCTTCCATCCACAGCAACATGTGACCCTCAATACTTAAAACACTCTACCTCCTCAAGCAACTCACCATTCAAAATTATATTCATCCTCCTACCATCTACCAACCTCGTATACTGCATCACTTTACTCTTATTCTCATTTACATTCAATTTCCTCCTTTCACACACCCTTCCAAACTCCTCTACCAGCTGTCTCAATCTCTCCTCTGAATCAGCCACCAGTGCAGTATCATCTGCAAACAGCAACTGCTTCAGATTCCACTCTCTACCATCAACATTCACCAGACTCAGACCTCCACCTAGCACTCCTGCATTCACCTCCCTTACAGTAATATCCATAAAATTATTAAACAACCAAAGCGGCATCACACATCCTTGCCGTAGCCCGGTGGCTCAATCGGTAGAGAGTTGGCCTGCAGTCCTGACGGACCCGGGTTCAAATCCCGCTGAGGCAGGGAACAGTTTAAGGATTTGAATTTCATAAAATCAGACTTTACTGATCTACCAGAAGACCCGCCGACATGTCATAAAAATACCCCCGCTAATACCAATACATCAGTCCTGTATGAGACAGCCCTAGCATGTATTCAGTATGGACGATGGGTGTTAGCACCGAAGTGGTGACATGCAGAGGTGTGCGGTACGTAGGAGGACTACTGGGCCTTGAAATCAGGCTGTGAAGCCTATGCTCAGAGTCGGTCACATAAAAAAAAAAAAAAAAAAAAAAAGCCCCACTCTCACGGGAAACCAATCACTCACAGTATTTCCCATCTTACACACTCTTTACTATTTACATAAATCTTTTCACTCCTTTTAGTAACCTACCATCAAGTCCATACAATCTTAAAACAGTCCACAAAGTCTCTCTATCAATTCTATCATATGCTTTCTCTAAATCCATGAACACCCAAAACACATCCTTACCTTTTGCTAAATACTTTTCACACACCTGTCTCAGAGCAAACACCGGATTCATGCATCCCCTCCCTCTCCTAAAGCCACACTGCTCATCACCAATCACTCCCTCTTTACCCTCTCTAACTTTCTTAATTAACACTCTGCCATACACCTTAACTACAACACTCAGCAGACTTATACCCCTAAAGGTGGTGCATTCATACTTATCACCCTTGCCTTTATACAACGGGACCACACAAGCACTTGCCCAGTCAACTGGCACCATACCTTTCACAAAGCACACATTCAACAATCTTACTAACCAGTCAACAGTAGTCACTCCACCACCTTTCAGGCATTCCACAGCACACCCATCCGTACCTGCAGCTTTCCTGGTTTTCATCTCCTTCACTGCCTCTTGCACTTCCTCCTCCGTGATCAAAGAATCATCCAACTCTCCCAACATATTTATTCTTTGCACCCTTCCATCCGCCACAGTCTCAACCTCCCTTTCCTCCTCTACATTTAACAGTGTTTCAGAATACAGTACTCCTTCCATCTCTTCCTTACTGCATCCATCCCAGTTAACATCATTCCATCCTCTGCTTTTACTCACTCTTCCTGCCCAGACTCTTCCTTTCACACCCTTTTCACTTCTTTCCAAAACATTTTTTTATTCTGTTGAAAATTCTCAGTCAATCTCCTACCCGACCTCTCATTTGTTGCCACTTTAGATTCACGCTTCTTGCCCTATTCCTCTTTTCCTTATACCTTTCATATGACACCTCATCCTTCCTCTGCAGCCACACTTCATATGCACGTTGTTACATAGCCTATGATTTCATCATCCTTTGTGTAATTCTAACGTACAGTATGCTGCATGTTTGATCACGAGCGTGTTCTACCTCACTCCCTCCTTCTACCCTTATAGTAGAGTAAGTCGTTCTTTCTGTTGTTCAGAGCAGGATTGTCAACTCTTTGTCCCCTATGGCTTCATTTGCGCGTCCTTCTTACAAGTTGTATCAAGCTCTGCCGGCCCCTATATAATGAGCTCAGTCTCTGCATTAATTGCCACTTAGATCTACTCCTCATTTTGTTCACATCTCTGTCCTCCCCTGTACAGTTGTTAATATTGTGAGTGCTCAGGAAGTCTTCAACCATCTAGCTGCTGTGTAATTTGAGTATAAGTGTTGTTACATTTTTTTCTTGTGCTGTGTAGCGTGGGGTGTTGGTTCGTGGGCATGGTGAGGTTTTTGTGATTCATGTGTTTTAAGTGTCAGCCATTATTGATAATATTTTGTATCTGTAATAATATATCTTGCATTAACGGAGCATTATCCGGTTTTCTCATTTTATCAGGGCTGACTTAGATAAATTTACTCTTGCTAATTTCGTGTTAATAGAGGCTATTGCAGTTAACCAAATATTTAACCTGTTTTTTGCCATTACATTATCCTTATGAGTCCTGAATGTTTAGTTGTTAGTTTGAGCATTAAACTTTAACTTGTAATTTTACCTAACTCTTTTGTTTTGAACCTGGAACTTTGCGGGACAGTAGTGATTTTTAGTATTCTCACTTAAAGTGTACATTATCTTTCTCTGTTCCGTAACATAAATTTGGCGACCTCTTATCAGGATATTCAGGATATTATCATAAGGATATTGCTTGGTATTTTGTGACTGTGATTTATTCATGATGTCTACTATTACTATGCTTGATGAAGCCAAAGATTTTTTGTCAAATGTGCAAACAGTGTGTGATGTAGAAAACAGAACAAAGAATGAACTTAAGCTTGTTCCTCAACAATTCGGAATTGTTGTTCTTTCTCATCATTCTAAAGATCAAATTGTCGACATGATTAATGAAAGCTTGTTTAATGTAACTCCTCCAAATGAGCAAACGCAGATTGAAATAGCTAAGTTACAGCTAGCCCTGCAGGAGGCTCGTGCTAAGGAGGCTGAATTTCAGGCAAATGCTAAGGAGGCTGAATCTCAGGCTCGTATTCAGGAGGCACAGGTACAGGCTCAGGCACAAATTGAACTTGCTAGGATTCAGGCAGACCATGAGTATCGCATGAAACAAGGTGGAACTGGATCATCTAGCTCTGATGATTTTGATGTGGCTAAAAATGTTAAACTTGTCCCTCCTTTTAATGAATCTGATTTAACAAAGGATTTTCAGTTGTTTGAGAGGGTAGCTACAGGTTTTAATTGGCCCAAAAAGTATTGGCCAGTACTCCTTCAAACTGTTCTCACCGGTAAAGCTCAAGTAACTTATGCATCTTTGCCTCAGGATCAATCTGATAATTATGATGTAGTTAAGAGCTTGATTCTTAAGGCCTATGAGCTTGTTCCTGAAGCCTATAGAGTAAAATTTAGGACAACTTATAAGCAAGATAAGCAATCCCGTGTTGAGTATGCAAAAATCAAAGATCTGTTAGAGCAGTGGTTAAATTCTGAGAATGTGGATTCTGATTTTGATAAATTTAAGCAGATGATTTTGCTGGAGGACTTCAAAAGGTGTATTAATAATGATGTAAGCCTATATCTTCATGAGAGAAGAATAGATAATTTGTCTGATGCTGCAGTTTTAGCTGATGAATATGTTCTCACTCACAAGAGATATTCTAAAGAAAAAAGGAAAGCTGAGAGTAAGTACGCTGCCTCTACTCAGAGTACGGGTAGCAGGAAAGAGAATAAAGATGATGTTTCTCAGGAAGTAAATACCAGCTCCACCTCTAGATTTCAGAAAAGTAAATGTACTTATTGTAGTAAGCTTGGTCATACAACGGAGAAATGTTTCAGGAGACAGCGTGATGTGAACAAAAAGGAGTCTTTAAATATTCAGTCAATTGGTCTAGTGTCCACCCTTGAGAGTTCCCACAATTCTTTAACCGAGTTAACTGAACCTACTTTGAGGGGTAAATTAAATTCTCATGATGGAGCTTCTCTTTTGAGCAGTAACGTGGGTGACACTCTCAAGAGCTCATGTGCTAATTTCCTGTCTGATGGTTTTGTCAGTCCTCTGGACAGTAATGACAGGAAATCAGTTAAAATATATCGTGATACAGGTGCTTGCCAATCCCTTATGCTGACCAGTGTTCTAGGCTCTAATGTTAATTCCTCTGATGAAACTGTAATCTTACAAGGTGTAGGGAATAATTACTTCTCTGTCCCTCTGTGCAGAGTGAATTTAGAGTCTGGTTTTGTTAATGGTTCCGTTATGGTTGGGTTGGTTGAGACACTCCCAATGTCAGGTGTAACTTTCTTACTTAGAAATGATATTGGTGGAAGTCAAGTGTGTCCAGCTCCTCAGTTGTCTAGTGAGCCAGTGGCTGCGACTCAGGATTGTGATGTCCCTGATGTGTTCTCTGCATGTGCTGTCACTAGGGCTAAGTCTAAAGTTACTGGTGACTTGGAGGATAATGATGATGATGATGTTATCCTAGCTGACACTTTTCTTGCTAATTTGGACCACTCACCAGATGAGGCAGTACCCCATAGTGTTGATAATTTGTCTCGTCAAGAGTTGGTTGAGTTGCAGGTTGCTGACCCTGAGTTGAAAGGTCTAGCTAACTCTGCTTACAGTGAGGAAGAGTCAGCTGGTGCTTCTACTTGTTATTATATAAAATCAGGAGTACTTATGAGGAAGTGGAGACCCCCAACAGCATCAGCCGACTGTGAATGGGAGGTTGTACATCAAGTTGTCATCCCTCGTGTTTGTAGGCAGGATATCATTAGAGTGGCTCATGATTCCAGTTTGGCAGGACACCTAGGAGTGAGGAAGACTGTGGCACGCATTTTGAAACACTTCTACTGGCCAGGTATCTTCAGGGATGTTTCCTGGTATTGTAAGTCTTGTCACACTTGTCAAGTTGTGGGGAAGTTTAATCAGACCGAAAAGGTTGCACCTCTAGTTCCCATTCCTCCTTTTGAGGCGCCATTCACCCGTGTGTTGGTGGATATTGTGGGCCCTCTTCCTAAGACTTCTTCAGGATTTTCTTATGTGTTGACCCTGATTGATATGGCTACTCATTATCCTGAAGCCATTCCACTTAGAAATATCTCAGCAAAGAACGTGGTTAAGGAAATGCTAGGGTTCTTCACAAAGTTTGGTCTGCCCAAGGAGGTACAGTCAGACCGGGGAAGTAATTTCATGTCAAATGTTTTCAAGCAGTCTTTGAAAGAGTTGGGCATCACCCAGATCACGTCTTCAGCTTACCATCCCCAGACTCAAGAAGCGTTGGAGAGGTATCATCAAACACTCAAATCGATGCTCAAGAAATACTGTTTGGAACATCAGAAAGACTGGAATAAAGGTCTTCCATTCGTTGTATTTGCCGCAAGAGAATTTCCAAATGAATCACTGGGCTTCTCACCTTTTGAACTACTGTCTGGCAATGAAGTAAGAGGACCCCTTAAGTTACTCAAGGAATGCTGGCTGTCGGAGGAAGATGACGTCAACCTGCTGGAGTATGTGATGAAGTTCAAAGAACGGCTGTCCACTGCTTTACAGCTGCCGAGAGAGAATTTAGGAGCTGCTCAGGAGAAGATGAAGACTAGGTATGATAAGAAGTCCAGGTTACGCCACTTTCAGCCAGGAGATCAGGTTTTGATTCTGCTACCGGTGCATGGGCAACCTCTTCAAACCAAGTTTAGTGGTCCTTATTTCGTGGAGAAGAAACTCAGTGATGTCAACTATGTCATCGCCACACCAGATCATAGAAAGAACAAGGAACTTTGCCACATCAACATGCTAAAGTTATATCACAGGCGGGACGAAAATAACCCAGTCTGCACTGTAGCTGTTCCACCCGAGTCTGCAAGTGAAGCTCTCCCATGCAGTATGAGCCTGAATGATAGTTTGGGGAAGAATCCTGATATCATGAATGATCTCCAGACTAAGCTTTCTCATCTACCTCCCAAGGAAAGGCAGGAGTTTTCGGCATTACTGCAGGAGTACCCGCAAGTGTTCCATGCCACTCCAGGAAGAACCACTGTGTTGATGCATGATGTCGATGTTGGAGACACAAAGCCAATTAAACTGCCTCCTTACCGTGTGAACCCAGTGAAAGTTCCTCTCATCCAGAAGGAGCTTGGCTACCTGTTGGACCACAAGATGATTGAGCCCTGTCAGAGCGAGTGGAGTTCTCCTGTCACTCTAGTCCTTAAGCCAGGTGGGTCACAGCGGCTTTGCATTGACTACAGACGTGTTAATCAGATAACCAAAACAGACACTTACCCTGTCCCTCGCGTGGAAGATTGCATAGACAAGATCGGAAAGGCTAGGTACATAAGTAAGTTTGATTTGTTAAAGGGATACTGGCAAGTACCTATGACTGAACGTGCTAGGGATATCTCATGTTTTGTAACACTAAGAAAGACTTTTGCATGTTCTGTAATGCCATATGGTATGAAGAATGCACCAGCCACATTTCAGAAGCTCATGAATGTTGTAACAGAGGGTTTGGCAGGGTGTGTTGTTTATATTGATGATGTATTAATCTTCAGTGACAACTGGAAAGATCACCTATGCCATGTCAGTAAATTTCTTGAGCGTTTGGTTCAGGCTAATCTTGTAGCTAATTTATCAAAGTGTGAGTTTGGTCAAGCTAAAGTTCAGTACCTTGGGTACGTAACTGGTGATGGACACGTTGTACAACCAGGAGCTAAGGTTCAGGTTATAAGTGATCTTCCCAGACCTAAAAGTAGGAAAGAGCTACGAAGATTTTTGGGAATGGTGGGTTATTACAGGAGATTTGTTCTTAACTTTTCAATTCTTGTATCACCACTTACAGACCTACTGGAAAAGGGAGTTAAATTTGTCTGGACCGATAACTGTGAATCCTCTTTCAGCAAACTTAAAGCTATCCTATTAAGTCAGCCAGTAATCGCTACTCCAAATTTTGCTAAGCCTTTTAAGATGGCTGTTGATGCAAGTGATACAGGAGCTGGGGCTGTTTTGCTGCAAGAGGATGATCAGGGTATTGAACACCCTGTATCTTATTACAGTAAGAAGTTCACTCCACCTCAAAAGAACTACTCAACTATTGAGAAAGAGCTTTTGGCTTTGATTTTGGGTTTACAGCATTTTTCATTTTATTTGTGTTCTGGTTTTGACCCCATAGTCATTTATACCGATCATAACCCACTGAAATTCCTTAGTAAGTTTAAAGATAAAAATCAGAGATTGACAAGATGGAGTCTACTTCTTCAGGAGTATTCATTGGGCATACAACATGTCAAGGGGAAAGAAAATGTTATTGCTGATTGCTTATCTAGACTTTAGACAGATTGTTTTAGAGTAATAAGAAATTTCCTTTGTAAATTTCTTTTTCTTTGTGGGGAGGTGTTACATAGCCTATGATTTCATCATCCTTTGTGTAATTCTAACGTACAGTATGCTGCATGTTTGATCAAGAGCGTGTTCTACCTCAGTCCCCCCTTCTCTCCTTATAGTAGAGTAAGTCGTTCTTTCTGTTGTTCAGAGCAGGGTTGTCAACTCTTTGTCCCCTATGGCTTCATTTGCGCGTCCTTCTTACAAGTTGTATAAAGCTCTGCCGGCCCCTATATAATGAGCTCAGTCTCTGCATTAATTGCATCTCTGTCCTCCCCTGTACAGTTGTTATTATTGTGAGTGCTCAGGAAGTATCCAACCATCTAGCTGCTGTGTAATTTGAGTATAAGTGTTGTTACATTTTTTTTATTGTGCTATGTAGCGTGGGGTGTTGGTTCGTGGGCATGGTGAGGTTTTTGTGATTCATGTGTTTTAAGTGTCAGCCATTATTGATAATATTTTGTATCTGTAATAATATATCTTGCATTCACTGAGTATTATCCGGTTTTCTCATTTTATCAGGGCTGACTTAGATAAATTTACTCTTGCTAATTTCGTGTTAATAGAGGCTATTGCAGTTAACCATATATTTAACCTGTTTTTTGCCATTACATTATCCTTATGAGTCCTGAATGTTTAGTTGTTAGTTTGAGCATTAAACTTTAACTTGTAATTTTACCTAACTCTTTTGTTTTGAACCTGGAACTTTGCGGGACAGTAGTGATTTTTAGTATTCTTACTTAAAGTTTACATTATCTTTCTCTGTTCCGTAACAACGTCTCTTAGCCACAGCCATACTAATTTCCTCGCACCACCATTCACTTCCTTTTACACCACCACCCACTCGTCTCACACCACACACCTCTTCCGCATGCCCCACCACAGCACTCTTAAACAACTGCCATTCCTCCTCCACACTGCCATTTTCCTGATCATTCACTGTGTTCCACCCATCTTTCAATTTTTCCTGATACTCTATCATTTTCTCTCTTTTATCCAACTTACTCACTTTCAAAACCTCCCTGCCACACCTAACTCTCCTAGCCCTCACCTATCTCATACCTACTGCTAAGTTTCCCTCCACCAAGTAGTGGTCAGACCTACCTCCACCCTCCCCTCTCAGAACTCTCACATCGAACAATCTTCGTATTACATCCCTGGACACAACCATATAGTCCATCAATGCTCTATCAACAACCCTTCCACCCTCCTGTCTCACCCATGTATACTTATAAATATCTTTCTTCTTCAACAAGGTATTTCCAATCACCATTTCTCACTCAACACACATGCCTATCATTCGTCCCCCACTTTCATTTCTTCCAGGCAGATCATGCATACCAAATACACCTTCAACTGCTACATTTCCCACTCTAGCATTCAGATCTCCCATCATTACCACATTTACATTCGCTCCAAAACTCTGCAGGCACTCATCAACATCATTCCAAAAAGACTCCCTATCTTCATCACTTTCACTACCAGGCCCACATGCACTCACAAACACCCACAACTCACGTTCAAATTTCGCTTTCACCCACATCAGTCTCGATGACACCTCCTTCCATTCAATCACACACTGCTGTACTTCCGGACTCACTAACAAGGCCACACCTTCTGTTGCCCTTCCTCTATCGACACCTGACAATCTTCCATTCACACTTCCAAACTTACACTCATCTTAAACTTTCATTTTTGTTTCACTCAAAGCTAACACATTCAACTTTCTTCTCACAAACATTCTCCCAATCTCCTCCCTTTTAGCCTCAGTCGTACTACATCCACGCACATTCATAGACCCAATCTTCAGGGTACGGGGGTAACTCCATCCCCCATCCCTTTCTCTGGCCTGTCTCTTTTTAGGAACTAAAAACCAGAGGAGGGGGTCCCTAGTCCCCTCACCCCGCCCCTTTTAGTCGCCTTTTATGACACGCAGGGAATACGGTGGCAGTATTCTTCCTAACACAACCTGGCCGCAGAGTAGTAGTACCACTCCATAGTGCGGCCAGATTGTCCTCCCCCCCGCCACAGGGGGGGGGGACAATAATAATAATAATAATAATAATAATAAAAATGATAATAATAATATTGTTATTATTATTATTATTTGTTATTATTATTATTATTATTATTATTATTATTATTATTAACAACAACAACAACAGGTGGGGGAGCTCACCATCCACTCAGTGCAGTGCTGCGCTCGAGCGACTGCCCTTTTCTTTCTTCTTTCTTTCCTTCCTTCCTTCTTTGTTTCCTCTTCCTTCTGTCTACAGGTGGCTCTATACTGAGTGAAGAGCTAAATGGTTTCCTGTACACCAGGAAACCATTTACCACGCTGGGTGGTAACCATATAACCAAATTATGGCGCCTGGTAGTTAGTAGGTAATTAAGGCCCTCCAATCGAATTGAGTCGGTGAAGATTTCTATCCAAGGGGTGGTTGGGGTTTATTGCTCATGTAATGCCACCCAGGGATGAGTGCGGCTGGTCACCCTCATCTTAAATGTTAGGACCAATTTGCCTAGCCCCGGGCTTTTGCGGTTCTCATGGGGGAACACAGGATTAGATAATGATGATGATGGTTATGATGACAATAATAATAATAATAATAATAATAATAATATAATAATAATAATAATTAATAATAATAATAATAATAGTAACAATAAGAGCTGTCACAGAGTTCAGCACTCGCGTCCACCAACTGATTTGACGGAATTATTTGACTTTTCCCTGTGACCCTGACCTTCGGCAGATTACTCTCAAAATCAGTTTACTTCATTCTCTCCTAACCTTTTAATAATTCCACTAACGTTCGTTCAGATAAGATCAGTAATGTTTGAGCTGACTTTTACCAGTGATCTTGAAATGTAATCTTTCGCTGCTATCTCGCCGTTTCACTGCATTCAAAAATAAATTTCTCTTTCACTCTTTTTGTATTTACCTGAAGACTTCCACAAGGTTTAGCTGATATCAGACAGACTCTGTTTAAGCTGATCTTGTCGCGGGTATTTGACACCTGTCTCGCTCAAGAACACTAGATCACACTCCAGGGTGATCCCCAACTCATCCACCAAGCTGGATCCAAATAAGATCAAAACTGTTTCACTTATTTTATTCACTTACAGATACGTGGCTCGAGCTTTGACCTTTTCCTGTGACCTTGACCTTTGATTGATTGTTCTCAAAACTGTATCTCTCTGTTCTTCCTTTTGTTCTTCCTTGACCTTTGACCTGTTGTTCTCAAAAGCAATAAGCCTCCTCCTTAGCCGGTTGTCAACCCATCCACCAAGTTGGCTAAAACTGGATTAGAACTGTAGTAGTAGTAGTAGTTGTTGTTCCCTAGGCAGTCTGGCCTAACTGCCCCGAGTCCCTTAGGAAGGCCATGGCCTAGACTGGGCTTTCCCACAGAGCTCTCAAAGAGTGTATGTTGTGTTGTTGGCGTAGGTGATTGTGTGCAATGCAGTCTTCCATAATGTGCTTAATAGCATGGGGTGCTGTGTTGCATCCTGGACATGAATCAGCAACGGAGTCATCCAGTCTCTTCTGGTAGCTTAAGAGGGCTGGATGATGCCCACATCTCAGCCTGGCCAGGTGGACCCTGTCCTCACGAGGAAGATAGGATTCAGAAGGGTGGATGTCAGGAGGCCGTCCATGCAGCTGTGTGTTGTCTTTAAGTGATTGAATGGAGCGGCGAGTGATCTGAATGTGGATATGCTTCTGGAAGCTGGTCTGAGGTGGGCGAGGGGGGAGAGATGACAGCATTTGTGTATGGTATCGTGTGCAGGGTGTTGTTTTGATGTTCCTTGGTGTGGGTGGATGTGCTGCCATTTAATGTAGTGGATGTTGTGGGTTTGTGGAGGCTGCGGCAAGAAACTGGATGCCTCTCATGTCTAGGTGATGCTTGACTTTGAGGACTTTGGTTTCTTGATGTAGGTGGTCTGTGGGCGTAGTAGCTGTGCAGCCTGTGATTATTTTTAGGGCCTTGTTCTGTATGGTCTGTAGAGTGTTGTAGTGTTTTGGTGAGGTTAGAAGCCCAGGCAGGGCTTGCATAATTCATCACTGAACGTATGTATTGTTCGTATACTGTGGTGGTGGTTTCTTTGTTGTGTCCGAATGTTGTATGGGCAAGTGACCTCAAAGCATTGAGTCTTGGTGTTATTTTATTTTTAATGTTTGTGATGTGTTGTTTAAATGACATTGATGTATGTTACACCAAGGATTTTGGGGGGGGGGTAGGGGAGTGTTGTTTATGGTGAGGTGTGGGATGTGACTGTGTTCTGCTGTCCAGTTTGTGAGAAGAGTCACTGTAAATTTGGCTGGGGCTATTTTGAGCCTGTTTGTGGTGAACCATTCGTGTAGTGTGTTGAGGTAAGCTTGAATGATGTGTGCAGCTGTGTTTGCGTTTTGGTGTGTACATGTAAGTGTTATATCATCTGCATAGGAAGCTATGTGTATCTGTGGTGTGTGGGGTGTGGGTACATCGTGCATGTATAGGTTTAAAGAGTGTAGGGGACAAAACAGATCCTTGGGGGACGCCGTTTGTGAAGTTTCTGATGTTAGAACACTGACCAGCAAATGCTACGTGTGCACATCTGCCTGCTAAGTAGTTTGCCAGCCATCTTTTTGTGTTATTGTGTATGTTTGTGTTGAGTATTTTGTTTGTGAGGTTGTGGCGGGGGATGGCATCAAAAGCTTTGCTAATGTCTAGTGTGATTAGGAGTGTTCTGTGTGGTGGCCTAGCTGAATTCATGCCATCGAAAACTCTCTGTGTAAGGTCTGTAAGAAGGGTGTTTGTGGAGTGTAGTGGCCTAAAGCCATGTTGTGACTGGGCTAGGGAATGTGAGGTGTGACTAGTTGTAGTACCAGTCGTTCAGTGACTTTGGAGGGGTGCAGAGGAGTGTGATGGGGCGATGTGAGGAGGGTAACGTTGGGTCTTTGTTGGGTTTAGGGATGGTGATGATGTTGCCATGCTTCCAGATGTTGGGTATTATATTGTGTGAGTAGCTGTAGTTTGATATGTTGGTGAGTGCTTGTATACCTTGTGGTCCTAGGTGTTTAAGGTGAATGTTGCTTGTGTTGTCTCGTCCACAGGCAGATGAGTGCTTGAGGTTGTTAATGATGTGCTTCGTCTGGTTGTAAGTGAAAGGTGCGTAGTCTGGGTCTGTGAGAACTGTCTCTTACGTCGGATGATACGTCGGTCTTCGGGATGGGGGTTTAGATGGCTGACTTGTGGAAAGTGATTGATGAGAGTGTTTGCTTGTTGTTTGCTTGAGGGTATGGTGTCTGTTGTTGTGATGGCAGCGTGCGATTGTGTGGTGTTGCTGTTGGAAAGTGTGATGCTGTTTAGTGTTTTGTAGAATTTGCTGATGTTTGTTTTGTGGTCGAGTGTTTGGAGGTAATTTTTCCAGTTTAGTGTTTGCTGTTCTGATATTTCATTGTTTATCTGAGTGTTGAGTTCTTGTATTTGTTGTCTGGTGTCTTGTGTATGGGGTGTTGGGGAGTGTCGCAGTGTGTCCCGTTGTCTGATGAGGCCTTGAATTTCTGGTGTGAAGTTGGGGTTGTGTCTCTTTCTGTTGCCTCTAGGGATGTGTCTTTTGTCTGCATTTTGTATGATTCTATTGAGAGTGTGCACAGCGGTGTTGATGTTTGTGATGGGTGTACTGTTTAGTGTTTCGAGATGTTGTTCTGTTTCAGTTATAAAGGCCTCCCAGTTGGCTCTCTTATAATTAGTGTATGTGTGTTTGTGGCCAGCTGGGGTGATTTTGACTTTGGTGGTGGTGATGATTGGGAGGTGATCAGAACCTAGGGTTTTGACCACTCTCCATGATGTAGTGGGGTCGAGGTTTGGGGAGCAGAAGGTGATGTCTGGAGATGATGGGAGGAAGAGGGCTTGGTGTGGGATATGGGTATGTTGGTCTAGACTGTTTAGTATGAAAAGATGATCTATCTGGGATTGTAGTACCAGCCCTTTGTCTGTCAGGGTTGTTGACATGCCAGGCCGACGACTTGGCGTTGAAATCACCACCCAGGATGATGTTGGGTATGTTAGTGATGTGGTGTATTTGTGGAGAGTAATTGTGTGGTACTGTGGGGGACGATTGGGGGGGAATGTATGTGTTAGCTATTGTTGTGTGATTTGTTACCAGTGCGTATTTTAATTGATTGTATTTCTGTTGTGGTGTCATGGGGGGGAGAAGTGACTTTGTGTGTGCACTTGTATCTGCAAAGTTGATGGATTTGTGTACCAGGGTGATGAGTCCACCGCCACCGCCATCGGCCTGGTCTTGTCGAATGGTGGTGAAGTTATGAAATGTCGGTGTTTTCTGTGCTCTGTGTAGTTTTGTTTCTTGTAAGATGGCAATGTGTATGTTCTGTTGTTTGATGAATTGTGTGAGTTCATGTTTTTTGGTGTTTATCCCATCTATGTTTAACTGAAGGATGTTTATGTTGTGTGTGCGATGTGTGTTGGCTGCTGCAGCACAGGGGGGAGGTGGTGTGGTTGTAGGGGAAGGGGTAGGAGGAGGTTGTGATGAAGGTAAGGGTTGAGGTGGATTAGGATGGCTTGGAGTGGGAGGAGTTGGGGGAGTGGATGGTGTGGGACGGGTCGGTGGGTTTGGCTGTGGAGGTGTGAAGGAAGTAGGGGTAGGATTGGAAGGGGGGTTGATGGGTGTGGGGAAGGAGCATAAGGAGAAGGTCCAGGTGTTTGTGTAGTGTTTTCTGGATGCAGGTGTTGTGCAGGTGTAATGGGTCCAGTTCTTGCAGGAGTTGCACTGAACTGAACCCTTTGTTGGCTCGACGTGATAGGTTTTGAGCATGTTGGACATATGTATTTGTTGGTGGGTCCTGGATTGCTCTCAATGTCCCCGGCTAGAAGAAGTCGTCGAGAAATGACAGCCGGGGAGACATTTCTCGGTGTAGAAAAAACGGTGTTGTTGTGTGTGTTGTGTAGGGAGATGTGGTACTTGCCTGGGCGACCGAAGCCACTCCCAGGTACTCGAGCCCCGTGAGGGGCCGGGGAGGTTTGCGGTGGTTTGGTCCTCCTCTTCTCTTCGACAGCCTCTGGGGGGTAGACCCACGACGAAGATGCCACCGCTCCAGGTCCGGATTAGAACTGTTTTAAGTAATGCTAAACTCTCACACGGGTCACACCTTGTCTTGTGATCTGCCCCTTACACTGATTGTTCGAGTCTAATCACTTCATTCTTACCCTGCTGTCAATTATTTCCCAAAGTTTGTTCGAAATTATATAAAAAATATATAAGTTGATCTTGCTAGCCCGTGATACTCTACTTTGACACAATGCTCTAAAAAACAGTTGGTGTCTATGAGGCCTACCGTATCTGTCAACCTTTCCACTAAGTTTCGTTAAATCGCTTAAAATACACACACACACACACACACACACACACACACACACACACACACACGTAGAGAGAGAGAGAGAGAGAGAGAGAGAGAGAGAGGCAATTCTGTATAAACAAAAAAGAGCCTGTGTTGCACTTTTTTTTTTTTTTTTTTAAGAAGCTCTGGGCTGTTTTGTAAGTGGCATAGAAGGCATGGTAACACCTTTTGCTTTGCTATTTATCCTGCTTTTTACACCACAGTATCCTCCTATACATTTAGGCTACAAATTATGTCGGTAGTGGGTAGTTAAATTGTAAGAAATTATTTAAATGCACTGCGCAAAATAAGTCGCTGAGGTAAAGGTGCTAGGAATGGTAAGACAAAGTCACTAATTTTGTATCTGATACTTATAGAACACATGGTTGTTACGTGGGATTAGCCTGCATCCCACATTACAGAGTGCAGCTTGCAATGACAAGTATTAGGTTGCGGTATGAAATAATTTACTGATTGCGTGAATGTAAAACACACACACACACACACACACACACACACACACACACACACACACACACACACACACACACTCTACTCACGGCTGTGTAGAGGGTCGGTGAGTGTTAGGAGGGGTAAGCATGCACTGACGTAGCGACTGGCCATGTAGCTGATGTGAAATTAAATCTGAGCACGTGATTGAGTGGGGCAGGATGGAAGGGTCTTGAATCTTGATGTATGAGAGAGAGAGAGAGAGAGAGAGAGAGAGAGAGAGAGAATGTTCATATGCTCCACTTCAGATCCGCCCAGCTATTTCTTTTGTGTTGCGGGGACGGTCCATTCAGCGTTATCAGCATCTATCCTACATCATATTCACATACTCCCACTGCCACACCCATGCCCACACCAGCAGACTCAGCCGTGCCCGCAGCACATCAGACATCCCCGGCTGTGTTTTAGTATGCACGGACCACTTTGTATATTTTTATGGAGAGTTAGAAGTTAGGTAAATTTACTGACCCAATAGATTATAGTGGCTTTATGTAACTTGACGCAGGATTGTAGTAGTAGTGGTGGTGGTGGTGGTAGTAGTAGAAGTAGTAGTAGTAGTTGGCGGGGTGGTGAAAGTAGTAGTAGTAGTAGTAGTTGGAGTGGTGGTAGTAGTAGTAGTAGTAGTAGTAGTTGGTGCGGTGGTGGAAGTAGTAGTAGTTGGAGTGGTGGTAGTAGTAGTTGGTGTGGTGGTGGTGGTAGTAGTAGTAGTAGTAGTTGGTGTGGTGGTGGAAGTAGTAGTAGTAGTAGTAGTAGTTGGAGTGGTGGTAGTAGTAGTAGTAGTAGTAGTAGTAGTAGTAGTTGGTGTGGTGGTGGAAGTAGTAGTAGTAGTAGCTGGTGTGGTGGTGGTAGTAGTAGTTAGTGTGGTGGTGGTAATAGTAGTAGTAGTAGTTGGTGTGATGGTGGTGGTAGTAGTAGTAGTTGGTGTGGTGGTGGTGGTGGTGGTAGTAGTAGTAGTAGTAGTAGTTGGTGTGGTAGTGGTGGTGGTAGTACTAGTTGGTGTGGTGATGGTGGTGGTAGTACTAGTTGGTGTGGTGATGGTGGTGGTAGTACTAGTTGGTGTGGTGATGGTGGTGGTAGTACTAGTTGGTGTGGTGATGGTGGTGGTAGTAGTACTAGTTGGTGTGGTGGTGGTAGTAGTAGTAGTAGTAGTAGTTGGTGTGGTGATGGTGGTGGTAGTACTAATTGGTGTGGTGGTGGTGGTGGTAGTACTAGTTGGTGTGGTGATGGTGGTGGTAGTACTAGTTGGTGTGGTGATGGTGGTGGTAGTACTAGTTGGTGTGGTGATGGTGGTGACAGTAGTAGTAGTTGGTGTGATGATGGTGGTGGTAGTAGTACTAGTTGGTGTGGTGGTGGTGGTGGTAGTAGTAGTTGGTGTGGTGGTGGTGGTGTTGGTGGTGGTGGTAGTAGTAGTTGGCGTGGTGGTGGTGGTGGTGGTGGTAGTAGTAGTAGTTGGTGTGGTGGTGGTGGTGGTGGTAGTAGTAGTTGGTGTGGTGGTGGTGGTGTTGGTGGTGGTGGTAGTAGTAGTTGGCGTGGTGGTGGTGGTGGTGGTGGTGGTGGTAGTAGTAGTTGGTGTGGTGGTGGTGGTGGTGGTAGTAGTAGTTGGTGTGGTGGTGGTGGTGGTGGTGGTAGTTGGTGTGGTGGTGGTGATGGTGGTAGTAGTTGGTGTGGTGATGGTGGTAGTAGTTGGTGTGGTGGTGGTGGTGGTGGTGGTGGTGGTGGTGGTAGTAGGTGTGGTGGTGGTGGTGGTGGTAGTAGGTGTGGTGGTGGTGGTGGTGGTAGTAGGTGTGGTGGTGGTGGTGGTGGTAGTAGGTGTGGTGGTGGTGGTGGTGGTGGTAGTAGTAGTTGGTATGGTGGTGGTGGTGGTGGTGGTAGTTGGTGTGGTGGTGGTGGTGGTGGTGGTGGTGGTGGTAGTTGGTGTGGTGGTGTTGGTGGTAGTAGTAGTAGTAGTAGTTGGTGTGGTGGTGGTGGTAGTAGTAGTTGTAGTTGGTGTGGTGGTGGTGGTGGTAGTAGTAGTAGTTGGTGTGGTGGTGGTAGTAGCAGTAGTTGGTGTGGTGGTGGTGGTAGTAGTAGTTGGTGTGATGGTGGTGGTAGTAGTTGGTGTGGTGGTGGTAGTAGTAGTTGGTGTGGTGGTAGTAGTAGTAGTTGGTGTGATGGTGGTGGTAGTAGTAGTAGTTGGTGTGGTGGTGGTGGTGGTGTTGGTAGTAGTAGTTGGTGGTGGTGGTGGTGGTGGTGGTAGTAGTAGTTAGTGTGGTGGTGGTGGTAGTAGTGGTTGGTGTGGTGGTGGTGGTAGTAGTATTTGTTGGTGTGGTGGTGGTGGTATTAGTAGTAGTTGGTGTGGTAGTGGCAGTAGTAGTAGTACTGGGTGTGGTGGTAGTATTGGTGGTGGTATTAGTAGTAGTAGTAGTACTGGGTGTGGTGGTAGTATTGGTGGTGGTATTAGTAGTAGTAGTAGTACTGGGTGTGGTGGTAGTATTGGTGGTGGTATTAGTAGTAGTAGTAGTGGTAGTAATTGTTGTTGTTGTTGTTCCTGTTGTAATGATAATAATAATGAAAAAAAAAATAATAATAATAATGATACTACTACTAATAATAATAGTAATAATAATAATAATAATTATAAAAATAATAATAATAATACGTACACATGTACAGACATACATACATCATCTTAACCTGTGTTGCCCCATAAGGAACGTAGGAGCCCTGGGCTAGGAAAGTTGGTCCTGCATTACAGACGAAACTGACCAGCCTCACTCATCCCTGAGTGGCATGAAGGGAGCAATAAATTCCAACTATCCCTTGGATATGAACCAACACAGGCACAGACCGGTTAGAGAGCTGTAGTTAATATAGTTATCATCATCATCAAGACATTACAGTACTAGGAGGAACAGAAGTTGTAGTAGTGGTAGTCGTAGTGGAAGTAATGGTAGTGGTAGTAGTACTATTGATGGAGGTGGTTGTGGTAGTTTGGGGGAGGTAGTATTATATATATATATATATATATATATATATATATATATATATATATATATATATATATAGTCGTGGCGACAAATAATCACCTGTTTTCCTGTGCCCCGTGCCTCAGACTGGCTCATTTATGCGCGGCAAGTCACACTGGAGTAAGAGGGGCTGAAAGGGAGGGGCCAGAGAGAGAAGGGAAGGTGGGTGGGAGGATGAGTGATGGTGCTGGGGTGGAGTGAGGAAGGGGAGGGAGGGTAGGTAGGGGAGGGAGAATGAAATGCGAAGTTGTGGCTACATAATTTGTCTATTTTCTTTCATTCAGGGCATCATGTAAAGGAGTTAATATTCGGTAGAAAAAGCTGCATCACACCTTGTATAGCGGCTTCAGATAACAAGCTTTAGATAGGTGGTGATATCAAGGGCTGGCTCGTGCGAGAAATATACTGACGTGACGTATCAGACATTAATACGGAGCCATATATTTGTGTTTATCCGTGTATTTTGACTTCAGAAGCAGATTGGAATCTGGATGGCTTTGACTTCCATAATGTGTGTTTAATTAATTTTTGGAACTAAATATTATATAGTATGCAACCTTTGACATGGCTGTCCACAGTAAATATAATCATCCTTTCGGTATACACTCCCTCTATACAGTCACCATCATGTCAATTCAATAATTATTTAATGACATCTCTATATGAAAAAGCCTATTTAAAATAATTGTGCATAAAAGGTAAATAAATTTGGTTTGTGCTCATGGTAAGTATGATAACGATATCTCTCACTAGAGAGAAAATGAAATAAAATCCTACCCAAACTCCCAAAATAAGTCTACGTCAATGTTTACCGACAGTGGTCAAGCCAAAGCAACCAAGAAAGCCTTAGTAAGTAGTCCAGTGGCTTCATGCCTTAAAAACCTCACGAAGGCTTCGCGGCACCGGGGAAACAATGTTGCTGATGGTTTGCTGGTCTCGTCTGAACAGCTTCCACTCGTCCTTACTGTGCTGGAGGAGGCGGGCCCGTGTTCTCTCGTTCTCTGGCTTTCACGCGTTGACCATCTGGTCCCACACAATCTCCATGGCTGTGCATTAATATTTGATCTGTCACGTCAGTATATTTCTCTCACGAGCCAGTCCTTGATATCACCTCCTATCCAAAGCTTGTTATCTGATGCCGCTATACAATGTGAGATGCAACTTTATCTGCCGAATCGTAACTCATTTGTATGATGCCCTGAATGAAAGAAAATAAAAAAATAATGTGACCACCACTTCCCATTTCATTCTCTCTACCCTATCTCCCCTCCATCACTCCACAACAACACAATCATCCGTCCCTCCACCCACCTTCCCTTCTTCCTCTGGCCCCTCCCTCTCTGTCCCTCTTACTCCAATATATATTTTTTTTTAAATAACAGAACGGAGGAAGGAAAAACAAGTGGGTAAAAAAAAAAATCCATACACCAGATTACTGGTGTCCTCTGTTCATAAAATATCTGTAACAGTTAGACTTGAACAGTTGTGGGTTGAAATTTGGAGGAAAACAACTCTGGGGAAGCGAGTTCCAGAGAGATGCAGTTCGGGGAATGAAAGAATTCTGATAGGCAGAAGTTCTGCAATATGGTTGA
>NC_137034.1:24922431-24936981 GCF_032717465.1 Coenobita brevimanus
TATTTGACTTCGGACGCAGAATGGAGTTTGGATGGCTTTGACTTCCGTAATGTTTAAGAAACGTCCTTTACTCCTACATGTAATTAATTTCGAAACTAATTATCATATGCAACCTGTGACATGGCTGTGTCCACAGAAAATATGATCATCCTCTCGGTATACACTCGCTCTATACAGTCACCATCATGTCAACTACTTTATGGCATCTCTATATGAAAAGGCTGTTTAATTGTGCATAAAACGTAAATAAATTTGATGTCTGCACAAGGGTGGATATAATAACGATATCTCTCATACAATGTTAAAAGGAAAATGAAAGAAAATCCTACCCAAACTTCCAAAATATATCTATGTCAATGTTTACCGACATTGGTAATGCCAAGGCAACCAGGAAGGGAAGGTGGGTGGGGGGACGAGTGATGGTGAAAGGGTGGTTTGAGGGAGGGGAGGTAGGGTAGGTAGGGGAGAGAGAATGAAATGCTAAGTTGTGGTCACATTATTTGTCTGTTTTCTTTAATTCGGGGCATGATATACAGGAATTAATATTCGGTAGATAATGCTGCATTACATCTTGTATAGCGGCGGAAGATGATAATCTTTAGACAGGTGGTGATATTAAGGGCTGGCTTGTGAGAGAAATATACTGACGTGACAGATCAAACATCAGTGGAGAGCCATCGAGACTGTGTGGGCCCTGATTGTCAACGCGTGGGAACCAGAGAACGTGATGATATATATATATATATATATATATATATATATATATATATATATATATATATATATATATATATATATATATATATATAATAATCAAAAGTAATAATAATAATAATAATAATAATAATAACAACAACAACAATAATAACAGTAATCACGCCAATCTTTCATGCTCATCTAAAAGCGAATATTCCGGGCCATCCCCACGCATGCGCTGTGTCCCTCTGCGTTGCCAGGTCTGTTGGTCTGTCTGTTGTTCCTCATCTGTACAGAAATTTCGTCTGCTCGCTGATGATGCACCTTCACATGTTTCTGAACTGGTAATCGTGGCTAAACCAAAATACCAGAGTTTTCAACTCAGTTTTCCATCGCTAAGTTTGGCGTCGTGTGTCAGTTTACGTAGGACGCATAGAAAACGTGAATTATGTTTATCAGTCCTTTGTTCTACTCATGTATTTTTTTTTTCTTTATTCAAGGAAGAGGGAACCAAAGGACAGGAGCCAGTTAGATTGTTCCCTCCAAGAAAATATGTCCTTTCATTGCTCAGTATCTCACCCCATTGTTCACATTTTTCATTAAAGTATTAGTTTAATTCAAACTGCTTCTTTTGTGTATCACCCAATATTGTTTAATTCACATTCCTTCATATATAATTATTTTTGTTTCATACTTATCACTTCCTTTCCTATAATTCACTTTTTCATAACTCACTTCACTTTCGATAAATCATATTGTTTCATATACCCTATTTCACTTCATTTCGTATTATTCGCTTTGCTTCGAAACCATCACTTCATTTCATATATATAGTTCATTTTTTTTTTTTTTTACTATCTCTACTTCCTATGATTCATTTTGTTTCATATACCGGTATATCACTTCACTTCGTACAGTTCACATCACTGCTCTTAATTATTTATTTGGTTTCATTTATCTCACTTCACTTCGTACGGTAATTCACATCACTGCCCGTATATTCTCACACACACACACACACACACACACACACACATAACCTGCAGCGTTGGATCAGGAGGGGAGCGTCAGTGTTGACGTGTGAAGGCCTTTTTTTTTTTTTTTTTTTTTTTCTGGCCTATCAACCATTGGGGCCGAAGCCCCTGGTTATTAAGGCCGGATATATATATGTATATACAATTAAACATATATACATATATATACAAACATATATACACACACACACACACACACACACACACACACACGCACACACACTTCCATGCATACATACAGACACACTTTCATGCAAACGTATATATATATATATATATATATATATATATATATATATATATATATATATATATATATATTAATTTTATTTAATTTTTTCTACTTTTATTTTTTTAAATTTTTTATTTTATATTTTTTATACCTTATATTATAAAGGAACATTAATCTAAAGACCCTAAAACTAATCACCTAACAGACAAATCGCTAACCTATACTAAATCCTACAGAGACAAATAGCTAGACCTACACTAATGGTAAAAATACCTCGACTAACAGAACACCATCGACTGCAGATATGTAATGCCTTTCTACATTACATACCTGCACTCATCACCTGGTGACTGTCAGTCGAGGCACAACCTAATATAGGGGACATCAATATATGAAAGGGAACCAGACGAGTCAGGAACATTTCCATATACGTTAGCTGTCGGCCCTAATTAGAATAACTTAAGCAGGATAGTATAATGTATTTACATAATTTATACAATAAGTGAAGAACCTCTCCCAGCAGACCACCATCGACTGCAAGTGCCCAATACCTTCCTATATTGCACACTTGCACTCATCAGCTGGTGACTGTCAGGCGAGGAACTTGGCTTAATGTAGGGGGCATCAATATTAGAAATAGATCGGTGGGAGGAGGAACTATTTAAAATATGTCAACTGTCAACCCTAATTAATATTACAATATATACATATTTACCGTTGATAAAAACCATAACCACACAGTAAAAAAGTCACATCACTCTGAGCAGTCCGGTCTCTCTCAAGAAAGCCATCAATTTATCAGTCATAACAATGTCCCCATCACCCAGGATGGTGGACAGGGTGAAGGGGACGCCGCAGTAATTATAAGTGAAGCACGTTCACGAATAAATCACCGACAGCGCAGGATGATATGACTGATAGATAACACTGCATCACAGATGTCACAGTGCGGTGGGAAGCGTCTTTCCATATAAGGTTTCATATGTGTTAAAATGGTGGCATTGAGCCATAACCGTGCCAACACTTTTTCTTCCAGACTACTGGGGCGGTTGGCGGTGTCCCAGTAGCCCAGGTACGGCTTACAGGTCGGAATATTTAGTCTGGCCCACTGACCTTGCCACAGAAGATTTATTGATTTCTTTCCGAGAGAGAGACTCGACCGTAGATCATGAGGAACGTCCCAAGTCTCCTCGAGCTCTACAGCCGACTTTGCAAGTAAGTTAGCCTGCTCATTGCCGTAGATACGACAATGACCAGGCACCCAGATCAGCGTGAATGACTTGTTGCATGAATGCAACTTATTAACGATGCGGTCCTGGATCTCGTGAGAGTCCGTAGTACAAGATGCAATTGCCTGAAGGGCTGATTTTGAATCTGAAAATATGACAAATGAGTCATGCCTAGAATTGAGAGCATAGTCTATGGCTTTGTCAATAGCAAAAAGTTCGGAGGTAAACACAGATGTATGAGTCGGCAACCGATACCTAAGTGCACATTCAGTCGACCGCACACTTGCATCCACACATTCACTCGACTTGGAGCCATCGGTGTACAATTGATGGGACCCCAAGTGACGAACAATGATGTTCCGAAACAAGTGGTGGACCTCCGCCTCCGGCGCCTTGGTCTTTGGTGCTGGGAGCCATGAGACATCCACTGTATAGCCGGGTGGCTCCCAAGGCGCTATCTTTTTAAACACCAACTTGTCACAGTCACTGGGGTCCACACCAAGCTCCTGAGTCAGTAAGTGGAGGCGAACGGCAAGTGGCCGACGCACCCCCCGCAGAAGGTGGTGGTATTGATGCAGGGGGGTACAGGCCACATTGCCGATATTATTTTTCCTTAATGTCCTTACGCCATAGGACAAGGCCAGGTGGTCACGGCGAATACGGAGGGGAAGCACATTCGCTTCCACTTCCATACGAGTCACACGGGTACACCAGATGGCTCCAAGACACATTCGCAAACATTATTCTGTAACACATCCAATCCTTTCAGCGTGGCATCGGATGCCGAGCCATACACCTGTGCGCCTCAGTCTAGTTTCGATCGAATAAGGGACTTATACACCATTAATAAAGATTTTCTGTCGGCACCCCAGGTAGTACCCGCTAGTTACTTGAGGACATTTAACGGTTTATCACAACGAGCAAGCAAAGTATTAATGTGAAGTTTAAAATTCATTCTACGATCAAAATGTATTTCTAAAAATTTTACAGAATTTTGAAAAGGTACTGCCTGATTATCCAAAGTTAAGCACAAATTAGGTACATTACGATTAGTGAAGACTATAGCGGCACACTTACGTACGGAAAACTAAAATCCCCACTGCAAGGCCCATTGGTGGATGGAGTCAAGGGCTGCTTGAATCCGCCCAGCCAAAAATTGTGCATTACGGGAAGAGTGCCATATTGCACAATCGTCAGCGTAGAGTGAGTATTTAAGATTCCTCGGGATGGGAGCTGATGACAGAATATCATTGATCATAATACTAAATAAAGTAGGACTAAGCACACTTCCCTGTGGCACCCCGTTTTCCTGGATAAATATATCTGATGTTACATTACAGGGCAATTTGACAGAGAAAGTTCTGTCCCTTAACACGTTCGCCGCGTTTGGCAACCCTGCACTCTCGCCCTCCCAGCGTCAACTTCACTTCGTTCCCCTGCCAGTGTCCGTTGGACTTTCGGAGGGAGAGGAGGTATGATTCACTCTTAGAGGGTGGTGCATTGGTTAGAGCAGTAAAAGTCGTGGTACATATGTATACCGAATCGCCGACCACTAATATATTTTTCTCCCCTCGCGTATTGGTGCATCGATGTACCGAGGTCGCCTCGGTGCATCTGGGTACCAATACACGACCTACTGATGATATCTTGTTGCTCTGCGAATTGGTGCATTGATGTACCATTTCATTACTTTAGAAAAATGTGTATTTTCTAATGTATATACCTGTTAGTACCTATAAAATATGTCTTATTATTTCAATAAGCTGCACATCTCTCTCTCTCTCTCTCTCTCTCCAAGGAGAGTATCAACTTTCTGTGTTGGGTGTGATGGACAACCCCACCTTTGTATTTCATGTTTCAATGAAAAGCATGCAACTTCATACTAATAGGTTATATAATACAGGGCAAAAATTAGATATTTGGATATTCAGTTTTGCAAATTACGAGTCATATAGTGTAATAGTTAATTATTTTTGTATGTTTTATATAACCTTCATTTATCATAAGATTTAAAATTTTTAGATTTTTTTTAAATTTAGCAGTATTTTCCTTTACAGTTACTTACTGTTACATTATGTAATTCATTTACATTGTTTATAAATTGTTACCAGGCTTCTTGTGCGTCTTGGAACATAGTTTTATGAAATATTATCTCAATTTTTTTAAAACGAAGTGTTGATTTTTTACTTTTTATACAAGAAATGCATTCATAAGTGTTATATTTGATACCTGCCTTTCTATGATATTGATTATAATGCATTTGACCTAACTGTATTGTGTGAAAACTGATTTTGTATAAAAAAATGATGAACGAAAAACAAATAAATTTTTAGCTGATTATTAATCAATAACTTACCTATGTATAAGTATTTTTGTATTAAATAATACCATTGCAGCACATCTGTAGCTTTAATAAATGCAAATGGAAATAAATATTGATTATATACTCACATTTTCAAAAGTTTTTGAAAAGGGACATTCGGGTCAAGGATGTACCAATACGCCGAGGGGGAAACTTCTGCTTGGTACATCGATGGCCCGATAAGCGGTCAACGTGTTAAGAAATTTGAAATAAAAACAGGCAAATTTCCTCTTAAACCATAAGCATAGAGCTTCATTAGTATACCGTGTCGCCAGGTCATGTCATAGGCTTTATGGATGTCCAAGAACACCCCTATCATGAATTCTTCATTGGCAAATGCCTCTGCAATACAATGCTCCAAATTCATTAAATGATCTAGTGAACTTCTGTATTTACGGAAGCCACATTGTTGATCATTTAACAAATTCTTCGACTCTAAAACAAAATGAAGCCTATTGTTAACCATACATTCCATGACCTTACATAGACAAGAAGCCAACACAATTGGACGAAATGAAGTGGGATTCATAAGACGACCAGCCTCTTTGGGTATCGGTATGACGTGCGCAAAGTGCCATGAGTTTGGGAACGTTCGAGACGCCCAAATCTCATTGTACAATGCTAACATCTTAATCAGGTTGTCCTGATTAAGATGCTGGATCATACCGTACGTGATGGTGTCTGGTCCAGGGCTGGTGTCTTTACAGGATTTAAGGGCAAGGAGCAGTTCATCTAGCATAAACTCTTGGTTGTACGGGGAGTCTACGTCTTCTGTGGCAAAGTCTAATATCTGTAGCTCAGCCGTGCGTTTATGATGTTGGAAACGCGGGTCATAATTGGCTGAGCTACTTACATGAGAAAAACTCCTGGTGAGGATGTTAGCAACGTCCATGGGCTCGTCATAGGTGGTGTTATTCACCTGCAAGGTGGTCACAGGGAAGTATGGGCGTTTATTATTTAATAATCTTATAGTGGACCAGACTTTATGTAATGGTGTTGTACGAGTCACCGTGGACACAAAGGACAGCCAGGAGTCACGTTTAGCCCTTCTTATTATTCTCCTTGCCTCAGCCCGTGCCTGTTTGTATGCAATAAAATTTTCCTCAGTGGGCTGACTATCAAAAATCCTGTATCTCCTATTACGTTTTCTTAACCCGCCCCGTCCCGACCACTTTTTGACCACTGGTACCCCCCAGTCCCAACCATTTTTTGACCCTTTTTTTTTTTTGCTAAAACTTTCGCTTTTGGTCAGAAACAATAGTCAGTGGCAAAGAAATTGGTCCCCGGGGACCATAATTACCCTAACCAGGTATGCCTTGGTCCCACCTGGCCCCATGTTCTCCGTAGGCGGTCTGAGCCTCTAACGTTTTCTATGGTATTATAAGTCTGGGAAACCAATGAAAGTAAGTAGATACGTATTTATTACAAACATAAAAACATGTGATAAAAGAGTATATTGGATTTTATACAAAAATAGAGCAGAAATAAGCATTGTACCATCGTGCGAAACGAGCAAAATCGGGCAACTTGGTCACGATGAATCGCTAACATTCAAAAATCATGATACATATCATTTTTTTTACTTACATAATACTTCTACAATAAAATTATACCATTTTACATTTTATTGGACTGTTTTTACGTATTCACAGGCCTTTTGATAACATTTAGTGTAATGTTAGCGCTTATTTACGTAGTGAGTGAACTCGCTGTGACTGTTGTTTCAACTCGTATTGTGTTTTTTATACTTACATAATACTTTTCTAATATTATTATACACTTTTCAACTTTATAGAACTGTTTTGAGATTATTTCAGGCCTTACGTAAATATATAGCATAATAATAGCGCATAATAACACACACGGTGAAGTCGCTATGACAACTATTTCAACTTACAACCTATTTTTGTACTTATATACTAATTCTCCACTAACATTGCACATGTTTACACTTGATATAATTGATATCACATAATTTCAGAACTTACGATGGAACTGAGCGTCATATTAGCGCGTACTTACACAGGGAGTGTTATCGCGATATCATTTGTTTCATCTTACACTAGTATTCAACTTATAAAATACCTTACTACTAACATTACAACAAATTCCACTTTATATAATTCCTATCACATACTTACTGACCAGAATGTGGGTGTACTTGTGACATCAATTATTACAACTTACACTATTGTTCAACTTATACGTTTTATTCATGCTAACATTACACCCGTTTCCACTTTATTTCCTTGCTATCACATATTTACTGACCAGAGTGTTATACTGAGCATCATATTTTCGCAGATTTACACAGTGGGTGTAGTTTTGATATCAATTCTTTCAACTTACACTAATTCTCAACTTATACATTACTTTTCTGAAAAAATAACACCCGTTTCAGCTATATATTTGACTTAGCACCTACTGACAGGCCTTACCATTATAATGAGCGTCATTTCGCCTTCCCACACAGTTTCAGTAGTGTAGGAAATTATGATACTCCTTGAAACAAGGCTGAAGGCACAACGCAACATTGCACTCGACACACTCGTACCTTGTGTCTTTTCTCTGAGTGGATGGTCTGATTGTCGAGTGCTTACATACATGGCAGCGACGCTGGGGTTTATGACAGTTTGGGTCGGAAGGGATTGCGCTGGGATAGTGGTGTCCTGCAAGACATAGGGGAGTCCGAGCAGCCATGGGGGTGCGGGTGCGGTGTGTGGGTCTGTCCTGGGCATGCTTGGCGATTATTTCACGTGCCAGCTCCCTCACAAACCCCTCAAAGGTCTCGGATACTCCGGTGGTCATTGCGTGCAGGTAGTGGGCATTCAGGACCGTGATGTCGAGCAAGTGGAAAAAGAGTTTCTTGTACCACTTCATCGTGGTCCTGGCACAGTCAACACTTGAAATCATCGAGTCTGACTGATCAACTTGCCTCATGTTCAGATTATAGTCCAGTACAGACTCGGGTTTCCATACGTTGCGCCTCCTCTCGCTACGGTGATCCACGGAGTCTGTGCGGTGCATCAGGGGGCTGTGAACAGTTGATAGGAGGCAAACTTCCCTGTTGTGGTTCCACAGGGTGGCAAGGATGTTATTGGCCTGGAAGAAAACCACCTTGTTCTTGTCAAGTTTCCTCCCTATCTTGACCATATGGCGACTGTTTCTCTTGACTGTACCACAGACTCCGGTGTCGTGTTGGTGGAGGAACCTAGCGAGAAGAGGGCTAGTGTACCAGTTGTCCAGGTACAACACATGACCACGATGAAGGTACTCTTCTATCATTGTCTTCACCACGGCCCCAGAGAGTCCTATACTCCGATCTTTTGTTATATCTGTCTGTGCGCCCGTGTACAAGACTATGTCTTGCACATAACCAGTCTTACAGTCACACATAACAAAGATCTTGAACCCAAAACGGTGTCTCTTGCTGGGTATGTACTGCCTAAAGGAAATGTTGCCTCTCCACAACACAAGACTCTCGTCTATGATGAGGTCTCTGTAGGGATAGAATGAGGAGCGGAACATTTCCCGTAAATGATCAAATACCAGCCTAATTCTCCTCATTTTATCTGTGTTATTTGCATTGGCTGGATCTTCTGCATCAAAAAAGTGGAGGCGGCCGAGAATATACTGAAATCGGTTACGACTCATCACCTTTCCAAAGAAAGGTGTGAGGATGATTGGGTCAGTTGTCCAGTAGGCAGGAATTTGATTTTTCCTTACCACACCCATCAAGAGAACCAGGGCCAAAAATAGGAACATCTCTGAAATTGTAACGGGATAGTCATACTGTTGGGAATGCCTGCTCATGGTTCCCAAACGTTCACTTTCACGGCGCTGTGATTGTGAAAAGATATTAGTTTGTTCAACTATGCGCCCCACAAACGCCTCACCAAAGAACAAGTGGAAAAAATCCACCCTAGACGAACCTGCATTCACACCTGGAGCTGTGCAACCAGACCGCCACTCCTCAGTGAAAGGGTGAATGATGGGAGTAAAATTACTCCCATCTTCCCAGTTCCACGTGACACCACCGTCTCCAGCCACGTCCCCATCGTCCCCTTCGTCAGGGTGGGGAGGTGAGGGTGGTGGGGGAGGTTGGGGAGGTGGAGAGCGGCGCCTCTCATCACTCGCACTTCTCTTCCCTCTCCCTTTTCCTTTACCCTTTCCCTTCCCTTTCTTTCCTTTCCCCACATCCTGGGGCTGTGGGGAGGAAGTTTGGGAATATTCTGGGGCGAAAGAAGTGCTGGGGAGTGACTCCACCTCCTCTCCCCTAGGCCCACTTGCACCACGTGCTCGTGCTGCCTCCCTCACACCACTTGCCCCTTCACCCTGCACTACCCCCACACCACTCTCACTTTCACCCCGCGCTGCCGCCTCAACACTTTCCCTTTCCCCCAGCAATCCCACCACACCACTTTCCACTTCCCTAGACAAAAGACTTTCACCATACCTTATATGTCTTCTCGCCCCACCTTCTGATTCTCGTGGTGATATTTTTTCTTTACCCAACCACGCGGCGATATCACGTCCTAAGCCGCCGTCATCTTCATCGTCCTCATCCTCGTCCTCATCAGATTCGGGATGGAGAGATAGCCGTGCACGTGGTTGGGGAGCAGGCTGGCCTTCCCTTGCCTTACGGTATGTCACATACCGCGTTTTTCGGGGCGAAGGGACCTCCGCATCACTGCTACTTATTTCTTCCTCTGGCTGGATGTAATCGCGATCTACCACATCATCATCGAGTGGAGAATCACTATCTCCAGTGAAGGCTTCCAGGGCGGATGCAATTTCCTAGTCTGAGAGACCTTTCCGCGCCATGTCTGACCTGGGTCACTGCTAGCAGGTGAGTGACCGAGACAAGGGCGAGCGCGGGTCACGCGGGGTCTAGGACGCTGCCCGCCTGGCGGCAGGTAGGGGAGGCTTGGGTACGTGGGCGAATCGAAAATCTTGCGCGAATTTTGAAAATTGTGGAAATTATGAACCTGGCAATTGCAGGACGTTGAAGTACGTCGACGGGATTGGCAGTGACATAACGTGAGGATGTGGAAGTACGTTGATGGGACGCAGCGGGTTAATGCTTGTCGGCAATCCGGCGTCCACCAGTGTGCTCTATGCTTCGCATGAACTGTAGAAGTCTTGGGAATAGCAGCCTCAGCTGTGTGTAATATGGAAGTAGTTATATTTTCGACCTTAACATTTATGAAAGGAAGGCAATGATTGATTATGTGTGTGTGGATGAAAGGATGCGAAGATGTATATTGGATGCAAGAGTTTATAGAGGCTGGGGGAGTGGACTTTCTGACCACTACTTGGTGGTGGCCAGAATTAAAGTTCCAGTAAGATGGAGGAATAGAAGAAGGGAAAGACGAGAGGAAGGAGTAGTTGCAAGGAGAGTGGAAAGGTTACAAGAGGATGAGAAAAAGGCAGAGTATAAGAGAGAAGTGGAGGAACGATTGGGCAGATATGAATTGGAGCAGATGGGGGACGTGGAAGATGTGTGTAGAATATTTACAGAAGAAATATGTGCAGCATGTGATGTGGTGTGTGGAAGGAAGAGAAGACGGAGGGGGGTGCAAGGAACAGCGTGGTGGACTGAAGAGGTGAAATGGGCTGTGGCACAAAAGAAGAAAGCATACAATGAATGGATGAGAAATAGGGGCATGGAAGAAGTTGAGAGGCGGAAGAGAGAGTTATATGTAGAAAGAAAGAGAGAGGTGAAAAGATTAGTAAAAGAGAGTAAGAAGAGAGTGGATGAGGAATTTGGAAGGAATTTGAGTGTAAAGTGGAGGGACTGTAAGAAAATGTTCTGGAAAGAGGTGAAAAGAGTAAGACAGGGTGGAAGTGAAGTTAGCAGGGGAGTGAAAGATAAAAATGGTAGATTACTAGTGGAGAAGGGAGAAAAAGTGAGCAGATGGAGAGAACACTTTAAGGAATTGTTGAACGTGGAGGATGGAAATAATGCGAGTATATGTGGCTGGGGAATGGCTGGGAGAAGGAGGGAGGTGAGAAGACAGGAAGAAATCAGTAGGGTAGAAGTTGTGGAAGCAATGAAGAAAGTTAAATCAGGGAAAGCCCCAGGAATTGATGGAGTGTGTGGTGAAATGCTGAAGCATGGGGGAGAGATAGTAGTAGAATGAATGTCGAAGATGTGCAGATTGGCCTGGGAGGAAGGTAGAGTCCCGGAGGATTGGAAGTCAGGTATAATTATTCCCTTGTACAATGGAAAAGTGAAAAAGAAGTGTGTGGTAATCATAGGGGCATTTGTCTTCTTAGTATAATAGGAAAAGTGTATGGTAGGATACTTATTGACAGAGTTAGAGAAAGAACAGAGAAATTAGTTGGAGAAGAACAGGGAGGCTTTAGGAAGGGAAGAGGTTGTGTAGATCAGATATTCATTCTCAGATCTTTAGTGGAAAAGTTTCTAGAGAAGGGAAAGAAGTTGTATGCGGCTTTCATGGATTTGGAGAAAGCATATGACAGGGTGGATAGACTAGGATTGTGGAAAGTGTTAAGAATATATGGAGTAGATGGGAAGTTGTTGAATGCTGTGAAGAGTATGTACGATGGTGCGAAGGCTGCAGTGCGTGTGGATGGTGAACTAAGTGAATTTTTCTCTTTGAAAGTTGGGTTGAAACAGGGATGTGTCATGTCTCCATGGTTGTTCAATCTGTACATGGATGGGGTAATAAAAGAGGTACAAGGTAGGGTAGTGGATGTTGGAGTGGCCCTGGTGAGAGAGGATAGTGTTTGGAAACTCCCTGTACTGTTGTTTGCAGATGATACTCTGTTGTTGAGTGAAGACGAAGGGGATCTGCAAGGCTTGGTGGATGAGTTTGAGAGAGTGTGTAAGAAACGGAATCTAAAGGTGAATGTAGGGAAGAGTAAAGTGATGGTCTTTGAGAGAGGTGAAGTCAGTGAATGTACAGTGAGGTTGGATGGTGAGGAATTGGAAAATGTGAGTACGTTTAAGTACTTGGGTAGTGTGATGAGTAAGGATGGAGGTTTGGAGGGTGAAGTGCTTGAAAGAGTACAGCAGGGAAGAAAGGTTGCTGGTTCTTTGAAAGCAGTAATAAGAAACAGGGAAGTGAGCATGGAAGTGAAAAAGTTACTACATGACAGTATTGTGATACCAACTCTAACGTACGGAAGTGAAGCTTGGACATTATTGGAAGGACACAAGTCAAGAGTGAGAGCAGTGGAAATGAGTTACTTAAGAGGAGCCTGTGGAGTCACATGGAGAGACAGGCTGACGAATGAGGATATAAAAGAGCGTTGTGGTGTTGATGTGGATGTGATAGGAAGCGTTATGAGGAACACACTGAGGTGGTTTGGCCATGTGGAGAGGATGGAGGGCGAAATACTGACGAAGAGAGTGTATGTGAGTAAGGTGGAGGGGGAAAGAGGGAGGGGGAGGCCGAGGATGAGATGGAGAGATGGGGTGGAGAGGTATATGAGAGAGGGGGGTGTGAGTTGGGAGCAGGGGAGTGAAATGGCGGGGGACAGGGCGACTTGGAGGCGATTTGTTTGTGGCCACCCCAAACGGGATTGAGGCGTCTGGCAATAGATAGATAGATAGACATTTATGGTCTCCCCAGATATATCTAAATTGGCGATCCTTGAGAAGGATCCCCAGCCTGCTTTCTTATAGTTAAATTTTGGAGGTGGAGGGTCCGAAATGATGTCGCATGTATAAGAAAGACAGATGGGTAAATGATCACTTCCCAAGGAGTCGTCGTAAGGGTCCCATGAGAGATCTTGATGTATACCAGGGGAGGCCAAAGATAAGTCAATGGCCGAAAAGTTACCAGTACGATCATCTACACGAGTCGCTCTACCATCGTTCAGAAGACAGAGGTTGGACTGTAGTATTAGGTCGGCTACTTGCTCCCCACGACCATCAATCCTCAAGCTACCCCATTGATAGTGATGGGCTTTAAAATAGCCTAACACTAACTTATTCCCAGGGAGATGTTTACCTAGTGAATTTAAAGCATCACTATCAATGGGGCCATGTGGAGGACAGTACAGAGAGCAAATAGACAGATACGTGTTATTAAATTTTACTCTGCACGCGACCGCTTCCAGAGTAGAATTTAGAATCACTTCCGTTTGTGGGTGTGATTTGTGTGTGTATATGGCTACTCCGTGACCTTCATATCTTCTATACGAGTGGTAGTGTTTTAACTGTGGAGGATCAGGGTGATCCTCCATGCGCGTCTCCTGTAAACAAACAACGTCTGGCCTGTGTATGGAAAGCAAGATTGCTATATTGTGTAACTTATTCCCAATACCTCTACAATTCCACTGTAGTATAGTGATGCAGTTTAAGATTTACGAGGGGGGCCAGTGTGTTTAGTTTTTTTATGCCCCCCGTGACCAGGCAAGTGGCTACCGGGGGACCTTTCCCGGTGCTTGCTGACGGAAACCTCCATATTATTGTTAATATCAAGGCTCCCAGATTCCACCGAGGAAGAGCTATTCTTCCTCTCCCTCGCTGGGCTAGGAGCAGGGAGGACATGAGGACGTGGCTTTGAAAGGGTAGTGAAGTTATGTTTTACAGTCTTGTCAGGCTTGAATTTAGGCTTGACTGACTGAGAAGCAGCAGCGGCCTGTGAGTATGATGAAGCTTTAGGGAGGTCAGTTAGAGAGTTGGATCGTACAGGAGGTTTAGAGGTGGAGGTGGAGGTAGAGTGAGTGACTTGATTAACAAGCACGAGATCAGTCTGCGTCTCCACAGTGCACATCACAGGGCGGGACATCACTGCCGAAGCATAGGACCTATTCGGTGTGGGAGTTGCATGCAACTCCTTCACCTTTTTCCTTGCTTCGTAGAAAGAGATGCCCTAAGTCGCCTTCACCTCACAGACCTCTTTCTCCTCCTTCCACTTGGGACAGTTCCTAGAGGAAATGAAGTGAGCACCCTTGCAGTGAAAGCAGCTGACACCCTCTGATGTGCAATGTTCACCATCATGACCTTGCGTTGCGCACTTG
>NC_137035.1:0-30000 GCF_032717465.1 Coenobita brevimanus
TGTGATAAAAGTCAACGTAGACAGAGGCGAATGGGAGAAGGCTGTGGTATTGGACTGTTGGGGGTACTGTTGATATTTTCTCTGCCTTTTTTTCTCATATACAGAGTGAAACTAAAGCTTTATTAATCCTCAGATACGCACAAACGTGATCTGGTACAAGTATGGCTGATAACAAAATATGTAATCAGAATAGTGGCCAGAAAAAAAAATCGTTGCTTCTGCTACTAGTGGATGTTATTAGAGTCAACCGAGAAAGCCCGATGAAGCTATGTGTTTGGCCAGGTTTATATATCTATCTATCAGTCTGTCTGCCTGCCTGACCGCCTGCCTGTCTGCCTTTTCTGCCTCCCTGACTGCCTGCCTGTCTGCCTTTCTCTGCCTGCCTGTCTGTTAGCAAGATTATAAGGAAAGGTCAGCAGAAGAAGCGTGGCGTTCTTTTGACTGAAGTTGACTTCATAGCACATTATATTTGTGCCGCAGCTTTAATAGCATGTCTTCTTATGTATAACCAAGGTCCTTTGACGAATAGTGAGCTGACACACACACACACACACACATACACACACACACACATACACACACACACACAGATAAACACACACACACACACACACACACACACACACACAGGTAAACACACACACACACACACACACACACACACACAATACTCTCTAACGGAAGGTGGTGGTAGGGAACTGTATGTAACTGGTGGTGTGGGGAGGTTGCCATGGTAACACACTGGCCGCACACACACACACACACACACACACACACACACACACACACACACACACTGATAAAGATGATTTGGCTCAACTGAAAGAATAGGCAGTATCAAAGAACTGATGAACAATATCCTGCCTTACCTTTGTTGATCTCGGATAGATGGGCAAGCTGTTGAAACACTATCAACACTGAGAATAGACACACAGCTCCAGCGTCCTCCCCCTCTCACGGTTAGAGGGTGACTGACAGGATTCGAAGCTCCTTTTTTTTTTTTTTTTTTTTTTTTTTAATGCGAGAAAGAAGGAATCAAAGGCCAGGAGCCCTCAAACCGTTCCTTCGAAGAAAAAAACAAAAACAATACAAAAGAGAGCCAAATTCACGATCCGTTTATTTCGAGATGCCTTGACACACTGCGTCTGAAACACTGGAGATCATAGGGAGTAGGGAATACAGACAGAGGGAGACAGTTCCAGAGTTGACCTGTTGCATAAATGAAGGACTGGAAGTAACGGTTAACTCTTGCATTAGAGAGCTGGACAGAAAAGGGATGAGAGTTTGTTGCTAGACGGGTGCTACGCACCGGTCCTAGAGGTGGAGGGATGCAAGCAGACAGGTCAGAGGAGCAGTGACCATTGAAGTAGCGATAGAACAGAGATAAAGATGCAACAGTGCGGCGAAGAGACAGAGGTTGAAAGGAGCCAGTAAGAGGAGGAGAGTTTATGAGACGAAAAGCCTTTGACTCTACCCTACTGAGTAGAGCTGTATGTGGGGAGCCTCCCCGCACATGAGAGTTGTTCTCCACACAGGTGCGAATAAAATTGAACTCTAGTTCGAAATAAAATGTTTGTTTTTATTATGCTGATTAATATTTATCTTTAATATTAATCCTTTTCTATATATCTATCTATGGACGCCTTCATCGGGTAAGGAGTGGCCACAAACAAATCGTCTCCATGTTGCCCTGCCCCCTGCCATGTCGCTACCCTCCCCCAACTTACACCCCCCTCTCATATACCTCTCTCCTCCATCCCTCCATCTCTTCCTCGGTCTCCCCCTCCCTCTCCCCCCTCCACCTCACCCACATACACGCTCCAAGTTAGTCTCTCACCCTCCATACTCCCAATTTACATCCCCCCTCTCTCATATATACTTTACCTCTCCCCTCCATCCCTCCATCTCTTCCTTGGTCTCCCCCTCCCTCTCGCCCCTCCACCTCATTCACATACACTCTCCTAGTTAGTCTCTCACCCTCCATACTCCCAACGCTAATCTAGTCGTCTGGGTTGATGATGTTCACCTGAAATACATTTTTATTTATCCTTTTTACTAGCAAGCATCCCAACCCCGACCATCGTGGTGGTGGTGGTGGTGGTGGTGGTGGTGGTGGTGGCAGCAGCAGTAGTAGATGTAGCAGTAGCAGCAGTAGTTGTAGCAGTGGAAGAACAGGTAATGTCAGCCTGTTATCCAGCCTGCTGTCTAGCGTGTTGTCTGTTGCCTGCCTGCCTATCAGCCTGTCTACCTACCAGCCTCCCTATTGCCAGCCTACCTAGCTGCCTGCCTATCTGCCTGCCTACCTATCTGCCAGCTTGCTTACCAACCCGGTTTTTTTTTTTCAATATCAACAAGACACTTAAATCTTCAGTGGAAACTATCAGTACAATAATACTTTATATTCAAACTCCAGCATTGGCACAGAGAAAGAGAGACAGAGAGAGAGAGAGAGAGAGAGACTCACCCCCGAGAACTACGTACAATCAAAACACACGTAGCAGTTAACCGAGTGCATTTCAGGCTTTGTTTATATCTAAAAGGGTGGTTGGGGTTTATTGCTCACGTAATGCCACTCTTATGTGTGAGGCTGGTCAGTCTCATCTTAAATATCAGCACCAACTTGCCTAACCCCGGGCGGGGGTGGGGGTGGGGGGTAGTGGGTTTAGGCTGTCAGTTTAGGCTCAGTGGGTGTGGGTGCGGACTGCTGTACTCCTTGCACTTCATGACTAGCATTTTTATACCTATGGTAGGTGGTTTAGTGGGTTTAGGCTGTCAGCTACTGAGAATGGTTCACTTGATGTCCCCCTGCACTACTTCGTGACTAGTTTTTTTCACAACTGCTGGTTTAGTGGGTCCAGGCTCCCCGATTGTTTTCCATTCTGAGTCTCCTTGGTTACTATTCAAATGTTTTTATCTGATTGAGGTGGATTATGGCGAGTCTCCTTAGTTACTATTCAAATATATTTTTTTTATCTGATGGAGGTGGATTATAATGAGTCTCCTTGGTTACTAGTCAAATATACTGTTTTCATCTGATGGGGTGGATGGTTATGAATACCATGGTCCTATAGGATGTCAAAGCTTCAAGGAATAGCGAGACACGATAAAAGAAAAGAAAAATTTATTACGGTAAATAATGAATGAATAAAATATGAAAACAGTATATGAATAAACTGTAAATAATCAATGAGAAAAATATATGAATAATCTATCTATTGCCAGACGCCTCAATCCCGTTTGGGGTGGCCACAAACAAATCGCCTCCAAGTCGCCCTGTCCCCCGCCATTTCACTGCCCTGCTCCCAACTCACACCCCCCTCTCTCATATACCTCTCCACCCCATCCCTCCATCTCATCCTCGGCCTCCCCCTCCCTCTTCCCCCCTCCACCTCACTCACATACACTCTCTTCGTCAGTCTTTCACCCTCCATCCTCTCCACATGGCCAAACCACCTCAGTGTGTTCCTCATAACGCTTCCTATCACATCCACATCCACGCCACAACGCTCCTTTATGTCCTCATTCGTCAGCCTGTCTCTCCACGTAACTCCACATGCTCCTGACTCACATACACTCTCCTCGTTAGTCTTACACTCTCCATCCTCTCCACATGGCCAAACCACCTCAGTGTGTTTCTCCTAACGCTTCCTGTCACATCTACATCCTCACCACAACGCTCCTTCACATTCTTATTTGTCAGTCTGTCTCTCCACGTAACTCCACATGCTCCTTTCAAATTATATATGCTTGAATACAAATAAATGACTTAAATACCCTTTGTTTTCATCTAAAGGAACTGGACAAGAGGAAGGGAAGTTATTGGATTTAAACGTAAAAAGACGAGTTATTTCTATCTTTCTTTTCACCCGAGGGGACTGGGCAAGAGTAATTTCCATGGCAATTAATACTGAAATATAAGGTATTTTCACTGGGTCAAATAATCTATTGTTAGCCCAAATAGTTTAGAAGAAATTGTTATAAATGCTGAAATAAATATACACAACTTAAAGATGTGTTTCTTTCACCTAAATTTGGTATGGATTTCTTGAGGGGTGTTTATGTAGGGTGGTTTATATATTACGGTACTGGATGGACTACTACTACTAATGATGATGATGATGCTACGGCTGCTGGTGCTGGTGCTACTGCTACTACTACAACTGCTACTACAACTACTACAACCGCTGCTACAACTACTACTATACTTAGGTTTTTTTTTTTTTTATCGAGGCAAAGATGCACTTGATAGGTTGGTGATGACTGAATGCAACATGTCCAAAAAACATGGTATATCTGAGAATTACTGGTAATTATTTGAAATACAATGATGTTCTTTGGATGTGTTGCATTCAGCCAAACATCACCAATCTGCTGAGTGCATCTTCTGATTAAAAAAAAAAAAATCTACCACTGTTACTACTACAACTACCACTTTTAGAAATAATACAACAAGCAAATCACCTCCATGCATTTGGGAATTACACCGTGCAGCTCAACAGCCAGCCTCATAATACAGTTCACCATTGGAGTTGTAATGTGAAGGTTATCACTAACCATAATACAATCTGTTGGCCCCAAACACACCAGCCACTGTCACTTACCAACCATATGCCAAGACTTTATCATCATTCATTCATTCATTCATTCATCATCTAATCCTGTGTTGCCTCATGAGGAGCATAGGAGCCTGGAGCTAGGCAAATTGGTTCTCACATTTATGATGAGAATGACCAGCCTCACTCATCCCTGAGTGAAATTACGTGAGCATTAAACCCTAACCATCCCTTGGATATTAACTTGCACAGGCTCAATCCGATTGGAGCGCCTTAATTGCCCACTAAACCATCAGGCTCCATAAATTGGTTATATGATTACCACCCAGCGTAGTAAAAGGTTTCCTGGTGTACAGGAAACCATGTGGCTTGTCACTCAGTATATAGTCACCCGTAGACAGAAGGAAGAGGAAAGAATGAAGACGAAAAAGACATGAGGAAGGATGGAAAGAAGGAAGGAAGGGAGGAAAGGGCAGGCACCAGAGAGCAGCACTACATCGAGTGAGTGGATGGGGAGTGCCCCACCAACCACAAAAGACTTTATTACTACTAGATTTTTTTGTATTACAGTGTCAACAAAAACTTTAATCTATTGGAGTTGCTGGTCACAGTAGCTTCGTAATCCATACCTGCCAGAGAGACAGGCCTGAGGGCTGATGATTTGGTGCCCCTGAGGCATAACAGTGCACACCTCACAAGGGAGTAGGACAGTTGACACCTCATCCAGGCCATAACAGGACTCTTTATGTTGACGCTTCTTAGAAAGAATCTCTGCCAGTCTCGAGAGAACCTGCTCGCCTCTGGACCCATCCCACCTGATGTTGTGAACACAAGGGCAGCGAATCCACCGTGGTGCACAAGAAATGCACAAGCTAGATCCTTTCTTGTGCACCACGGTGGATTCACCGTGCAATATTCTAGCACAATAGGACAAAATCAGTTCACGTTTAAGAACACTGTACGTAGAATGAATAAAATGTTAGTTTATGAAATACAGGAGTCTGCCACAACGCTCCATTCGGGGAAAAAATGGTTAAAGGAAAAAACCCAGGCAGAGGCGAACGGGAGAAGGCTTTGGTATCAGACTGTTAGGGGATACTATTGGTGTTTTCACTGCCTTTTTCTCTCATATACAAAATGAAACTAAAGCTTTATTAATCCCCAAATACGTATATCATTGTTAACTGACGTGATCTGGTACGAGTATGGCTGAAAGCAAAATGTGTAATGAGAAAAGCGACGAGAAAATTATCTTTTTTTTCTGCTACTAGGGGGTGTTATTACACCCAACAGAGAAAGCCCGATGAAGCTGTGTTTGGCCCGGTTTATATATCTGTCTACCAGTCTGTCTCCCTGTCTGCCTGCCTGCCGGCCTATCTGTTTGTCTTTGTTTGCCTGCCTGTCTGTTAGCAAGATTATCGGAAAAAGTCAGCAGATTATCCTATTATTTAATTTAGATTTCGAATAAACTATTCCGTACAAGCCCTTACAATCAGAGAAACGTTGTCGCTGGAAGCAGAACAGGAAGAGTCAGCGGACAGTGATCAATTTTTCGCAGTTACCCATCCATTTTACTGCTTTTCTCTGAACTGAAAGACCACCCCAACTTAGTCTGTGGCGTCACAAAAGGTGCGCGGGGAAGTCATGTAACCAGATCATCTCTGTCATTAGAACCTGAATTAGGTTAGGATGAAGTAATTCAACATTTGCAGCATTCAGTAAAAGGTCAGGGGTATAAGACAAGGATAAAGGTTCAGTCAGCCGTCGTGTCCGAGCGAGAGACTCATCATTCTCGAAGCAATGTGACGAATAAGCTATAAACAGTAGGTCAGAGGTAGACTCCGTGGAGAGAGTGCATCAGTACATCCCGTCTCCACGATTATTTGATTTTCTCTTGTCATACTTCAGAACCACAGGTGTTTAGTGATAAAGTGGACGGGCGTTTGAACAGAGTGTGAGACACAAGTGTTGTTGGCGTCACTTCATAGGCTGTTGCTTGGATTTGCTGGATTTCCCTCCGTTGTCCTCCTTCCTGCGATCTCGCCATGTTCCCGCTGCACCCTCCAAAGGTATGCTATTTGGCTTCTGCTAATTCTGTACTCGTTTTACTCTAACTTGGCCCAAATTTTCCATCCCTCCAACCTGAATGCTGAGTTGTAGCAATAGATTAATGCTAGAAAATGTAAGTCACAAAAAAGTGGTATGGACAGAGAGCCGTAGCGTTGTCCGTTTCTGCCAATGACCCATGTGAAGTAAGCTGCAAAAGGACGAAAATCTGGGCCATTTACAATGAAAAAATAATATACTGCGTGATACAATGATAATCTAGGACGTTGCGGAGAGTTGAGAAGTTTGTGGTTTGCAATAGAGGGACAGGAAGACAGAGACAGACAGATAGAAGACAGACAGACGCAGGGTAAGGAGACAGACAGAGGAGACGAAGCGTCGCGTTATTATGAATGTAGTTGACTTCATTGAACATTGCACTATAGTCGTGCCCAAACTTTAATAGCACGTCTTCTTATGTATAACCAAAGTCGTTTGATGTGTAGTGAACTAACACACACACACACACACACACACACACACACACACACACATGCAACTACATCAAACCGTTCATGCCTTACTCCACCGTAAACACAACACATCCACATACCCAACAACACCCCCCACACACACACATACATAACCACACACAACCACATACTCGTATAACCACACACACACACACACACACACACACACACACACGCACATACATAACCATACACAACGACATACTCGTATAACCACACACACACACACACACACACACACACACACACACACTGCAACCACATCAAACCGTACACCCCTTACCCCACCGTACACACAACACATCCACATACCTAACCACACACACACACACACACACACACACACACACACACACACACACACACACACACACACACATACACAAACACAAGTATTCTATGATGGGCCTTGCTGATAGAGGTGTGTGTGTGTGTGTGTGTGTGTGTGTGTGTGTGTGTGTGTGTTGTGAGGTGGGCAGGTTGCCATGGTAACACAGATGCCCTGCACCAGCCAAGCTAACACCATACGTATTGCCCACTGAGTCTCGCACTTTATATAAAACATCTCTGTACTCATATCTGATCCCAATATTGCAGTTTTTTTTTTTTTTTCATCACAATACGGTAAAACATACTCGAACTTGATTTTTGAAAATGATCCATGAATATTAAAGTTTTCTGTGGCAAGAAATGAAGAAGGTGTTTGGTGGTGGGGTGGAGTGGGTGTCTAGCGGTGCATTGTGGTGGGACACGTACACCCACAGGCACATAATTACACAAACTTACACACACACACACACACACACAAATTCACACACGTACAAATACACACACGTACACTGAGGAAGGGTGAGGCAGAGACTGGCAGGGAGAGGCAGAAACGGGTGGGAAAAAGCAGGGAGAGGGAGGCAGAGCCAGGGTGAGGCAGGGAAAAGCACTGTAGTGAATATAATGTGTCTGTGTTTTTGTCTTTAGCTGTAGGCAATGACGGAGAGAGAGAGAGAGAGAGAGAGAGAGAGAGAGAGAGAGAGAGAGGGGGGGGGGATCACACAGACGTTTCGATCCAGAAAAGCTGGTCAAACCTTAGCAGAAAAAATTATATCATGGCCATAAGAAGGGATTTTTTTCATGTTTTTTTTTTTTAATACACACAAGATTGTGAACAGGCATAAGAGTAACTACGTATACACACACACACACACACACACACACACACACACACATACTCTCTCTCTCTCTCTCTCTGCTGCTCCAGGGAGTCATCAAACGTCACTATAGCTGTGGTACCCTCCGTCTGAACCTACTGTGTACCCACTGACCTACTCTCCCCATTCCTCTCTCATTTTCCGCAGTCTCTTCCCACTCCCCTTCCACTGCCACTCTCCCCACTCCCCTCTCATTCTCCCCACTCTCCCCATTCCCCTCTCACACTCCTCACACCCTCTCATTTTCTGCAATCCTTTCCCACGTCCACTCTGCCTACTCCCCCCACTCCCCTCTCACTTTCCCCACTCCCTTTCCCGTCCGACTCTCCCCATTCAATATAGTCGTGTGGGGGGGGGATGAAGGGTGGCATACGGATGTGGGGGGGGTGTTGGAGAAATGCGTGTTCATGGGCGCCTACGTGTGTGTGTGTGTGTGTGTGTGTGTGTGAGGTAATTGACCTAACATTTGATTTACATTCATATGGCAATGGGATTATATAAAATTAAGGATTACTGACTTGGATTGTACTAGAATTTTCTGTGAAAAATTATTTAAATCAGACTATGATAAAAATCAACCACTTAACGGGTCAAGTTGCAATGCTGCAGCCGGCCCTACAGTAAATACCTAATCCAAATCATTATTTATATACTATTGTATAATCCAATCTATAAATTAATCACTTAACTCTGTAGGCCTACAGTGGGCAAGGAATATACGAGATACGCACAGCAAAACAAATGTCAAATAATAGAAATATACTGTATATAATAACCATTATCATATGCTTCTCGTAATTGCTTACATGTCTCCCATCTAAAAGTATACACTATTCTATGTTCATTATAGCTTGACCAGAAATATTACCTTATAAGTCTGTAACACACACACACACACACACACACACACACACGCTAAAACATAAGGTTATATCTTAAAACATTGGTCAGGGAAACAATTAGGTTATCCTATCTACAAGTCAGTATTTGTCATCTGGATTATTCTGGACAGTGGACAGTCACATTGGAATAATTAAGCACGGCAATGGGTACGGAAAAGGCACGGAAAAAAAAGTAATTTCGTACCGTACCGTACTTAAAGAAATGTCGTACCGTAATTTGGCACCGTTCTTACTGGTGAAAAAAATACCATACCGTACCGTACTTCCCTACAGTACCATCCCGTACTTTTGGGGCGCCTACGTGTGTGTGTGTGTGTGTGTGTGTGGAGGGGGGAGGGGGGAGGAAGAGAGGAGGAGGAATTATAGAGGAAAGAGTACATAAAGAGAAGAATGCAAGGAAGGTGGAAGGAAGAATGTGGAAAGGAGCAGAGAGGAGAAAGAAAAGATGAAGTTAAGGGGTATATGGAAAAGAGAATGGAACAGAGAGGGATACATGAGAGAGAGGGGAGAAAGAGAAACAACAGGAAAGGGAAGGAAAAGAAAGCAAAAGGGAAAAAAGAGGAGATGAAAGGGGGAAAGGAGGTAGGATACAGGAAAGAACACAGACGACATAAGAAAGAGGAAGTGTATGATGATGTCGAAAAGAGAAGAAGAGGGAAAGAAATACACGGGGAAAAGGGAAAGAAGGGAGAGAAAGAGAAGTGAGAAAGAAAAGAGAAAAACGTGAAAGAAAAGATAAAGGGAAAAAAGGAGGGAAAGGAGAGAGGAGAGGAAAGAAGAGACACGAAAGTGGGAGGAGAGAAGAGGAAGAGAGGAGAAACGAAGAAAAGAGAAGGGTGGTGAGAAAATAGACTGAGGTGTAAAGTGGGGAAGCGGTTAGAGAGAGAGAGAAAGGAAGGGGAGAGAGGGTTATGGGGGGAGAGGATTACAGGAGAGAGAGAGAGAGAGAGAGAGAGAGTGGGGGGGGGAAACAAATAAAGACACTGAACGATAAACAACGGCACAATGACGTAGGCATGAGAGGAATTGCAGAACCTAAATTTGTTACATCATTTCGTTCTGTTTTTTAAATCTCTTTATCGTCTTTTTTTTCTTGTCTCAGTCAGCTCCAACCTTCTCCTTGCTTATCTCTCTCCTCTCCTCCTCCTCCATTAACCTAGTAAGCATTCTCTATTTTCAACTCACTCTCTCTTCTTTCATCGTTCCTCTACGCCAATCTACACGTCAACGTCAGCCGGGGTTGCCAGGCATCGCGTAATTTTTCACATTTGTTTATACTTTTCTTATTTCTGACCTTATTTTTCGCGCTACATTATTCATTTACGTATCATATTGTTCTCAGTGTGATTTTCTATAAGGCTACATGCTTTTAAGGTTGAACGGAATACAGCATTACCAATACAATAACACAATGAACAATAACATGTGATATTACCTAGGCAGCTGGTGTAAATGTTTATACTGTATTTTCGACGTTATTTTTTGTGCTATTATTATTCATTTTATTCTCTTTTTCTTCTTAAATGTTTGTCCTGCAATAAAATGAGTATAGAATAATGAGCAAACAGCCAACATCACGATTACTAACACCGTAAACAGCGTAAAAAAGACCAGGCGCGCTCCATCAGCGCGCCTTCTCGTAAATATTTATGCTCATGTTTTATTTTAATTCAGACGATATTTTGAGTGCTATTTCGTTCATTTTAGTCTTTAACTGTTCGTACGACTTTGTTCTACAGTAACAAGGCATTCAAGAATGAACAGAACACGAACATCACTGGTACTAACACAGTACATGCAGCAAAAGGATAAATATACTGTACTGTTTAAGCATACGTTAGAAAAATAAAGAACCTCTATACAGTACGTATATCTCATGTAGAATGGGAAGACATTGGCGCGCATTTAAACCTAGTCCCATGAACAGTGAACAGCAAATGTTTTGGGCGACTCACCACCAAAAATTTAACTTTCTACCGAGAAGAAACGAAAACAAGAAGAAAATTAGAAGAAAATAAAAAGTTTCTCATGAATTTATCACCTTCCTGGATCCTGGCGTATAATAGTGGGAGAAGAATGATGATGATATGAAACTACAAGCATCCCGTACTTTGGAAATCCTACACGCTTAAAGCGGCCCCTACAGTGTGCCTGTCAGCTGTGCGCTTCTGCCATACTTCCAACTGACCTCCCATACAGGCAAGCTCATCTAAAAATATTTGTGGATGGCTTTGGTACAGCCTAGTATAGTTTTACTTATACAAAAAAGCTATAAGGTTTTTATGAAAGAATCGCTTTTTGTTATAGTAATTACAAAGAACTTTGTACAACTTGGCAGGGTTGCTCATGCTGTACTGCCAGGTCTTTCGAGGCGGATTTGGGTCAGAATAGTGTCACACACACGCACGCACACACACAACACACACACACACGCACGCATACACACCACCTGACCTGTTCTGCGCGCTTCATTCATTCTTCCGCACTCGAGGACAATGGATGCCTCTCCAAAGCCTCAATCAAAACACCTGCACAGTCAAGCCAAAGGAGTTATATACAATGTAAACCAGTATTTCCAGCGAGAGAAGGAGAAGGGGGATTTTATTACCAGCTTATCAAAGGCTACTTGCCGGACAGCTGAGGCAACAAAAGTAAGCGAAAGAACAATAAAAAGAATATGCAAAGAAGCAAGAGATAATGAAGAAAGTAATGAATTTATGTCTCCCAAGAAACGGCAACGCACAAGACCCATTGCTGATTTCTTTGACGAATTTAATGAAGGTGTTCTACGACGAACCGTGCTTGGTTTCTACGAGAGGAAAGAGATACCCACACTGGCAAAAATACATGAAGAAATTAAAGAGAACATTTCCTACCCCAGCAGCAGAGAAACATTAAGAAAGGTTCTGAAGAAAATCGGGTTTAAATATGCTAAGGTAGATGGAAGAAAGTTTCTAATGGAGCGCAGTGATGTTGCATATGGGCGTTACATATTTTTGAGCGCAATGAAGAAACATGTGAATTCTGGCAAAGACAGTAGGTGGTGTGGAAATAAAGTCGAATAATAATAATAATAATAATAATAATAATAAATGCGTGCACACACACACACAGTGAAAGGGGAGGGGGAGGGTAAATGGTGGGCTGTACCAAGGCCACCTAAAAATAGCCTTGGCCTGCGAGATGTGAGTGAAAGTGTGGCAGAAAGGCACAGGTGACAGACGCAGCCTTCAGGGGCCACTTAATAATAATAATAATAATAATAATGACATAGAAAAGGGGGGGAAAGGAAGGGAGGTAGAGAATGATTGTGTATATGTGATGAGTGTTATGCAACCAGGGCGACGACACGTGGTGGCAGGAACTAGGCCTTAGTTTAATCTCCCGGCCTTACTGAGAGCTCAAGTCCTAGTTGCATTGTATAAAGTGCATTTTTTTTTTTTTTTTTTTTAAGTAGGAGAGGAAGAATTTAGACTAAGAGAAAGAGTGTCGGGGCTTAACCCAACGTGCGTGTGTTTGCTGTTGGGAAGGGGGGAGGGGTCTCGCACGTGCACTGTGTTGTTAATTAAGGACGGGAGGAGTGAATAGCTACGGCTTTCTCTGCCAAGCATTAGCTTATTGGCTGCCTCTCAGGTTCATCTGATTTTTCCGGCTCCAGGAGCTTGGGTAGGATTTAGGATACGGGTGTTAGGGTAAGGTGTTGTAGCCCTGGAGGGCTTGGGTAGGGGGATAAGGAAAGGGGAGGAGGTAGGGGGGAAGAGTGGAGGAAGGAGAGTCAGGGTAGGTTGTCTCTTGGGGGTGGGCGGAGTATTGGGCTGTAGCCGTGATCTTGATGGGGGGTGTAGGGGTGGTTCAGGGTCTGAGACGGGGGTGCTGGATATGAGGATGGCGGGTTATTACGTGGCTGCCGTGATCTTGATAATGGGTGTAGGGGTGATTTAGAGTCTTGAGTGAGTTGCTGGGTGTGAACTAAGTAGCTTAATTAATGAATGGGTCAGTAATAAATAAACTATCGGTGCTTAAGTGAACAAAGGGGTTGGTGCAGGTCTTGCGTCAGGGTGGAAGAGGTTGGCTAGAGGTCGTGTGGGGTGTGTGATCCGGGTGAAAAAGTCGGTGAAGTCAGTGTGAACGTCGGTGAGTTTGGTGATTTGTTTTTGTTGTAGGTGGTGAAGGTAAGTGTTGATGGGTGGAATGTTGGCGCGTTCATGAGAGTGTATGTTGGTGACAAAATCATCCCACCGTATGCTCAGTGCCCAACGTATGGCTTTGTTTTGAACTCTCTGTAAATTTAGAATGTTGCTTTTGGCCGAAAGAGATAGACTTAACGGTGAATACGTGAGCAGTGGTCTGATCAGTGCTTTATACAGATGAAATTTAGTTGATGGTGTTGCACTACGGAACCGGTATATTTGTGTTAGTGCAGTGCCAGCCACGCCTGCCTTGCCTCGTATATGATGATGAAATTTGAAGTTTTTATCGTATGTAAGACCAAGTACGGTGCAAGTATTCCTAATAGGAATGGGAACGCGATCGGGATCACGCGAATTTAGAAAAAGTGGGCGGGGGTTGGCTGATTTAATACGGAAATATGTTACTGTGCATTTCAAGGGATTCGCTTGAATCCGCCACTTCTGCTCCCATCGTGCAATTCGGTCCAGCTCTATGCTCGCTTTGTTGGTAATTCCGTCAATTGTCGTTGATCGTACAGTACAGTACAGGTTTCTCTCTTCATTGTTGTGATGTGTTTTCATTATATTTTATAATCTCTTTTTTCATGGTCTTGAAATACAAAGGAAAATACTGTATTTATCATGCTGTACTTATGCAGTCAGTATCCCATTATAAGGCTCATCAAGTCATCCGTAATTCATCGCCGTATTTAATAACCTTAAATGTACTGCACCAGCCTCTCCCCTTCAACTCATCTCTGTCTGTCTGTCTGTCTGTCTGTCTCTCTCTCTCTCTCTCTCTCTCTCTCTCTCTCTCTCTCTCTCTCTCTCTCTCGAGCAAGCGAGCGAAAAAAGGATGTGGCTGGATGTCAGACTAGAGCAGGGTGACGTAGACTCCGTAGTGAGGCCCTTGGTCAATGTGTACGAGGGACTGAGATATGGGTGTGTGTCAGGCAAGAGCAGGGCGACACAGACTCCTACATAATGAGGTGCGACCGCTAGTGTTGTGCAGGGAAGACTAGGTTGTAAAATTATCGGCCACCTTCAGGCCTTCTCGCTCCCTTTAATGTTGGTGGGAACTTCTTTTTTACATACTGTGTGTGTGTGTGTGTGTGTGTGTGTGTGTGTGTGTGTGTGTGTGTCTTAACCTTGCCGTCATTAGTGAAGATTTAAAGAACACTATTTAATCCCTCCAGCTAGAAGAACAGGCAGTGAAACAGAAACAACAGGAAGATTTTTAGCTCAAAAACAGAGGCAGTTGGGGAAGGTGAGCCGAAGAGTGCACAAAAGGGCAGCTGAGTATGTATGGTGGGGCTTGGTGTGATAGAATGTATGTAGGGAGACAGGAGTACAGGATAAGGTAGTGCATAAGCATACGAATTATGAGAGTACGTGAGGCTAGCAGTTTGGTGGTAGACAGAAGGGTACTGCAGGGGCCAGGTAAAGGGACTACTGTTTGTCAAAGGTACTGGTGGGACCAGGTAAAGGGACTACTGTTTGTCAAAGGTATTGCAGGTGCCAGGTAAAGGGACTACTGTTTGTCAAAGGTATTTCAGGGGCCAGGTAAAGGGACTATTGTTTGTCAAAGGTATTTCAGGGGCCAGGTAAAAGGGACTACTGTTTGTCAAAGGTACTGCAGGGGCCAGGTAAAGGGACTACTGTTTGTCAAAGGTACTGCAGGGGCCAGGTAAAGGGACTACTGTTTGTCAAAGGTACTGCAGGGGCCAGGTAAAGGGACTACTGTTTGTCAAAGGTATTACAGGTGCCAGGTAAAGGGACCACTGTTTGTCAAAGGTACTGCAGGGGCCAGGTAAAGGGACTGCTGTGAAAGGTACTGTGGGGACCAGGTAAATAAAGTACTGTAAGGGCCAGGTAAAGGAAGTACTGTTTGTCAAAGGTATTGCAGGGGCCAGGTAAAGGGACTACTGTTTGTCAAAGGTACTGCAGGGGCCAGGTATAAGGAATGTTGTAACAGGATGAACCATTGATCTCGATGTTTCTCACAGTAGCATCCTAGACATCTGCCGACGACCTGGTGGAACACTATGAAGATACAAACGAGGCAGCACCTACACCTCTTTTCAATGGCACTTCATATGTACTTATCTTAAAGGCTGCAGGAACCAGCTTTATCGCACCAGGCATACACTGGAGTAGAGAAGGATTCCAGTGGCCAGGGGTCTTGTATAACAGAAGCACTTACTGTTCTAGCCCACCAGAGCTACACATATGCCTGAGTGTGCTGTGAGGGTGGGTCTGCTGTGGGGAGTAGGTCTGCTGTGGGGAGTAGGTCTGCTTTTGGGAGTAGGTCTGATGTGGGGAGTAGGTCTGCTGTGGCCAGGGATCTCCTATAACGGTATCACTTATGTCTGATGGCGAAGGCGTAGCCTATGAATCACGTGGAGGAGCCCCAATGGTGTACATGAAAATTCTTTATGGCCACTCCTGCCTTTTGGTTCACACCGACAGTTGGGTTTTTCTATCTCTCGCACACACGCATCGCCACACCCACACTCACACACAAACACACACACACACACACACACACATTTTCTCTCTCTCGCTCATACTATAGTACACAGAACGAGCGAAACTTGGCGTGTGACATCCGTAGACTTTCAGGCAGCCAAAAAAATTCTTAACGAATATATAGCCGATCGAAAGTTAGGTTAGGTCATTTGGGCAGGGTTTGGTCTGATTAGGTAATTTTTGGTTGGGTTGGCTTCAGTTCGACTAGATATAGACGGATTAGGTTAGATTGCTTTAGAATACGTCGGTTTGGATAGGTTTTGGGTTGGGTTTTATTTGGTTGGGTTAGGCTGGGTTAGGTTCGGTTGGATTAGGTCATTTTAGGCTTGGCTGGTTTGGGTTAGGTCAGGTATTGTTAGGTTAAGTTATACTGGGTGAGATTAGGTCGCTTTAGATAGGGTTAGGCAGCGTCAGAATAGGTTAGGTTAGGTATGGCAAGGTTAGGGGAGATTGTGAGGTTAAATACAATTAGACTGGGTTAGGTGAGGTTTAGCTAGATTAGGCTGGGTTGATTTAGGTTGGATTAGGTCATTCGAGGTTAGGCAGGGTTCATTTCGAGCAAATATTGATAGGTTAGGTGGGACTGGGCTAAATTAAATCGGTTATAACACTCCCCCCCACATATATCCGTATGCCAATCATCACCCACCCTCCACACACACACACACACACACACACACACACACACACACACACACACACACACACACACACACACACACACACGTAGGCGCCCATGAACACAAGCATTTCTATAACACTCCCCCCACACATATCCTTATGCCACCCATCACCCACCCTCCACACACACACACACACACACACACACACACACACACACACGCACGCACGCACGCACACACACACACACACACACACACACACACACACACACAGAGCAGATTTGACTTTTCCAAGAAATGAAACCCCCAAAGACTGAAAGTGGCGACAGCAAGAGGTGGCTGAGAAGCTCATCCCACTCTCTTCCCACTGGAATGTCTGTGATTGGTGGCTGGTGGGGTGGGAGGTGCGTGAGTGAGGTTAGGAATCCATTTGATGACCAGTACAGGTGTATCGTCTAATCTGGAAAGACATCTTCACCTGTCTGGTGCTACTCTCTCTCTCTCTCTCTCTCTCTCTCTCTCTCTCTGTATGTATGTACGTTTTTTGTAACATTTTGTTGTGATGTGTTTTCATTATATTTTATAATCGCTGTTTTCATGGTCTTGAAATACAAAGGAAAATACTGTATTTATCATGCTGTACTTACAGTATGCAGTCAGTATCCCATTATAAGGCTCATCAAGTCATCCGTAATTCATCGCCGTATTTAATAACCTTAAATGTACTGCACCAGCCTCTCCCCTTCAACTCATCTCTGTCTGTCTCTGTCTCTGTCTGTCTGTCTCTCTCTCTCTCTCTCGAGCGAAAAAAGGAAACATAAGAGGGGTATTGATAAAGGATTTGATGTAGAGATAAGTTTCATAATACATAAGGAAGAAGGAAGTTAAAATGAAAGGCAGCCAAGAGTGTGTGTGACCTGAGGAGGGAGGCTAATTCTCAAGGGACAATATACTCTGGTGTGTGTGTGTGTGTGTGTGTGTGTGTGTGTGTGTGTGTGTGTGTGTGTGTGTGTGTGTTGTGTATGCGCATGTGTGCGCGCGCCCCTCTCTCACTATCATACTCCAGGACTTGTACACTTTGTTCCACGTCAATAAAGTCATTACCGGTATATGCAATCCCTCCACGTATATATATATATATATATATATATATATATATATATATATATACTTTTTTGCTTACATTTTGTTGTGGTGTGTTTGGAGAGAGAGAGAGAGAGAGAGAGAGAGAGAGAGAGAGCAACATAGGGAAGAAAGGGTTAAGGAGTGGCAAGTATGGACAGGTGGATCTTGTGACCTGTGATTCCCTTCAGCCCTCCATGACAATCCCCAGGGACGTGAGCGCAGTGTGAGCCTCAGAGAATGTTTGCCTTTGTTTCCTCTGTAGTTTGCATCTTGACTCTTCACCTCACCTTCCAGCTGCTTTGTCTGCTTGTCCGACGGAATGCATTGCTTTTGGCTTGAGATGTATATTGTATGGCCATTCTAATGCTTTATTCTAAAATATAAACTTAGCATACCTGCGTTCAATCGATCAAAAAAAAAAATCTTGACACAGGTGAACAATGTTTTCACAATGAGCGATGCACCAGTTCGTGTTGGTTTAAGCCAGTTTATTCTCTCTCTCTCTCTCTCTCTCTGTATGTACTGTGTATATATATATATATATATATATATATATATATATATATATATATATATATATAATGCATGTATATACTGTATGTATAAATATGTCTGAATGCATGCATGTACGCCCTCCGGAGCGACGGGGTAGGGGTTATGTGTGTGTGTGTGTGACCCTATAGAAACCGTACTCTCCCTACATACCAGTCTCCTCCCAACAGTGTTTTTCCCTCCTCCTTACCGATTATTCTCCAAACGACTCATTACTATCCCCTGGTTGGCTTCCTATGTCTTCATATCGTCATCGATTGCATGAGTACAGTAGAATATAGTAACGGAGCAGAAGCAGAAATAAATTGGTCAGGAAGAGGTGTTAGTAAGCTTCCTAACAGTAAAATACCCCAGCTAATACCAATACACCGGTCCTGTGTGAGACAGCCCTAGCGTGGTACCTTATAGATGAAATTGATACAGTATTATAGATGTAACTTTTCCTTTTCAGTCTTTCCTATGAAATTTCCATATCAGTTATTCCATGCTACTTGGTGGTTTTTCTCAATTTTTCCTGCCAGTTTTAACTGGAGGGTTTGGAGGCGGGGTGAACCTTCTTGCTTTACTATCTTACCCTTCAGCATGTACATAAGAACATAAGAAGAGAGGATAACTGCAGTAGGCCGGTTGGCCCATGCTAGGCAGCTCCTAGAAGAGTAACTGAACTACTAGAATGAGATAAGGATAGCAAAGAAGAAGGCTCTCCCCCGCCCTCGAAACCCTCCAGCCGAAGCCGGCAGGAAAAAGTAAGAAAGAACACCACGCAGTATAGGAAAACTGGCGTGGACTGTTTATAGGAAAGTGTGAAAGGAAAAAAAAAAAAGACTATTATAGCGTAACCTGGGAAGGGAAACGAATGAATTAGTATTGGTTATGAGATTTTTTTTTCTTTACCCACCCCTTATTTGTCATATGCTCATCAAGCTTATGCTTGAAACTCTCAATGGAAGAGGCAGCAACTACTTTACTAGGTAGTTTATTCCATTCATCTACTACTCTATTGCAAAACCATGGCAGTCTCTACCCTGTTCTTAACTAGCATTAGTAGGGCCACATTTGGACTGCGCAGTGCAGTTTTGGTGTCCTTGCTGTGGAGTGGATGTTGATTCGTTGGAAAATGTGCAGAGAGGAGTGACAGGAATGATGCATGACGTCCGGAACCTGTCATGTGGGGGCGGACTGAGGAGACTGGGTCTGCATTCGCTGGAGAGGCGTGGAGTGGGGGGGGACTTGATTGAGGTGTTTGAGTGGATGAAGGGTATAAATAAGGGAGATATCAGCAAGGTACTTAAAGTGAGCATACAGGATAGAACTAGAAATAATGGTTGCAAACTAGAAAACCGTTTCAGTAAGGAAATAGGTAGAAATTGGTTTGGTAATAGAGTAGTAGACGAATGGAATAAGCTACCTAGTAAAGTAGTTGCTGCCTCTTCCATTGAGAGTTTCAAGCATAGGCTAGATAAGCATATGACTAATAAGGGGTGGATATAGAAAAAAGAAAATCTTATAACCAATACTTATCCATAATTTTCCCTTTTCAGGTTACACTGTGTTAGTCTCTATTCTCCTTTCACACTTTCCTGTAAAATGTCCACGCCAGTTTTTCTATACTGCGTGGTGTTCTTTCTGACTTTTTCCTGCCGGCTTCGGCTGGAGGGTGTGGAGGGCTGGGGAGAGCCTTCTTCTTTGCTATCCTTATCTCATTCTAGTAGTTCAGTTGCTCTTCTAGGAGCTGCCTAGCATAGGCCAACCGGCCTACTGTAGTTGTCCTCTCTTCTTATGTTCTTATGTACATACAGTCATGCATATAAATACGTGCATACATCCATACGTACAGACAGGTAAAAATCAGGTGGAAAATTGACTAATAAATATTTTTCTATTCCATCTATCCATACATACATACATAAACATACAGACATAAACCAACTTGATCTCTGTCTGCATCTGCGGTTTCTCTAATGCATCAGTCCTTACATAACCATCCAGCCTTCCATCTCTTCACCATCCATCAGATCAGCCACACACACACACACACACACACACACACAAACTCGTCAATATCCTTCAACCCGCAATAAAACTCACATGTCGAGCAAACAGTTCAACCTCCTCCTTTGAGGTATTGAGAGAAAGAGAGAGAGAGAGAGAGATGCAATTTGGATTTTTTGGTATAAGATGGCTTGTTCTTTCGTCTCTCTCTCTCTCTCTCTCTCTCTCTCTCTCTCTCTCAGTCAGTCCATATATCTATCTATCTATCTATCTGTGTATAACTATTTGTCTATTAATCTACCTTTCTTCATTGTTTCTCACTTCTTCCTTCTTCGTTTATACTCTGGCTATTTCTTAATTTTTTTTCCCTCCTCTCTTCCCTCCCCCTCTCCCTCCTCCATACCTCCCTCTCCCTCCCTTAATCCCTCTTGTTGTCTTAATCTCTCTCCTCCTCCTCCTTGGCCTCTCTCTCTCTCCTTCACTTTCTCCTTCCTTCCTTTCTCTTCATTCTTTTCTTTTCTTTTCGTCTCCCTCTTTCATCCATCCTTTCTTCCTTCGGTAATATGGTTTGCTGTTCTCATTAGTCTCCATAATCTCTCTGTCTCTCTCTCTCTCTCTCTCTCTCTCTCTCTCTCTCTCTCTCTCTCTCTCTCTCTCTCTCTCTCTCTCCCTCCCACTATTCCATTCTCCATTTCATTCTTTTTCTTCCTTTCACCTCCTCCCAAACCTCCCTTTCTCACCTACCCTTCTCTCTCACACCCTTCCATTTCACTATCCCTCCATTTTGCCTCCTTCCCTCCACTACCCCACCTTCCCTCCACTTCCTCCTCCTCTCCTTCCCTCCCCCCACCCTCCTAATCCCTCCCCCACCTCCCTAATCCCTCCCCCACCCGGTCAGTACCCAGAAATAAAAGGAATGTTACACAGACTCTATTTTCCTTTTGTGTACCTGAGATGTAAAGAAAAATGGGTGACAGGCCTAAACCATCAGAGAGAGAGAGAGAGAGAGAGAGAGAGAGAGAGAGAGAGAGAGAGACAAGTACCGTGAACCATTTAGCATTCATATAAGAACATAAGAAGAGAGGATAACTGCAGTAGGCCGGTTGGCCCATGCTAGGCAGCTCCTAGAAGAGTAACTGAACTACTAGAATGAGATAAGGATAGCAAAGAAGAAGGCTCTCCCCCGCCCTCCAAACCCTCCAGCTGAAGCCGGCAGGAAAAAGTCAGAAAGAACACCAGGCCGTATAGAAAAACTGGCGTGGACATTTTACAGGAAAGTGTGAAAGGAGAATAGAGACTATCACAGTGTAACCTGAAAAGGGAAAATTATGAATTAGTATTGGTTATCACTGCCCTGCTCCCAACTCACACCCCCATCTCTCATATACCTCTCCACCTCATCCCTCCATCACATCCTCGGCCTCCCCCTCCCTCTTCCCCCCTCCACCTCACCTCACATACACTCTTTTCGTCAGTCTTTCACCCTCCAACCTCTCCACATGGCCACCCCAAACGGGATTGAGGCGTCTGGCAATAGATAGATAGATAGATAGTATTGGTTATAAGATTTTCTTTTTTCTATATCCACCCCTTATTTGTCATATGCTTATCTAGCCTATGCTTGAAACTCTCAATGGAAGAGGCAGCAACTACTTTACTAGGTAGCTTATTCCATTCGTCTACTACTCTATTACCAGACCAATTTCTACCGATTTCCTTACTGAAACGGAATTTTTCTAGTTTGAAACCATTATTTCTAGTTCTATCCTGTATGCTCACTTTAAGTACCTTGCTGATATCTCCCTTATTTATACCCTTCATCCACTTAAACACCTCAATTAAGTCTCCCCTTACTCTACGCCTCTCTAGCGAATGCAGACTTAGTCTTTTCAGTCTGTCTTCATATGACAGGTTCCGGACGTCATGTATCATTTTTGTCATTCTTCTCTGTACATTTTCTAACGAATTAATATCCATTCTATAGTAAGGACACCAAAATTGTACCGCGTAGTCTAAATGTGGCCTTACTAATGCTAGATAAAGTTTCATTATTACTTTAGATGATCTATGTGGCCTTACTAATGCTAGATAAAGTTTCATTATTACTTTAGATGATCAATTTCATTATTACTCTAGATGATCTATTTCATTAATACTTTAGACCCGACCACCACCACCCCCACTGTCCTAATCCCGGAGTTTTAAACATAAGAACATAAGAAGAGAGGATAACTGCAGTAGGCCGGTTGGCCCATGCTAGGCAGCTCCTAGAAGAGTAACTGAACTACTAGAATGAGATAAGGATAGCAAAGAAGAAGGCTCTCCCCCGCCCTCCAAACCCTCCAGCCGAAGCCGGAAGGAAAAAGTCAGAAAGAACACCACGCCGTATAGAAAAACTGGCGTGGACATTTTACAGGAAAGTGTGAAAGGAGAATAGAGACTATCATAGTGTAACCTGAAAAGAAAATTTATTTTTGAATTAGTATTGGTTATAATATTTTCTTTATTCTATATCCACCCCTTATTTGTCATATGCTTATCTAGCCTATGCTTGAAACTCTCAATGGAAGAGGCAGCAACTACTTTACTAGGTAGCTTATTCCATTCGTCTACTACTCTATTACCAAACCAATTTCTACCGATTTCCTTTCTGAAACGGAATTTTTCTAGTTTGAAACCATTATTTCTAGTTCTATCCTGTATGCTCACTTTAAGTACCTTGCTAATATCTCCCTTATTTATACCATTCATCCACTTAAACACCTCAATTAAGTCTCCCCTTACTCTACGCCTCTCTAGCGAATGCAGATTTAGTCTTTTCAGTCTGTCTTCATATGACAGGTTCCGGACGTCATGTATCATTTTAGTCATTCTTCTCTGTACATTTTCTAACGAATTAATATCCATTCTATAGTAAGGGCACCAAAATTGTACTGCGTAGTCTAAATGTGGCCTTACTAATGCTAGATAAAGTTTCAGTATTACTTTAGATGATCTATTGCTCACGCTTCTCGAAATAAATCCTAGGACCCTATTTGCTTTATTTCTCGCATTAATGCACTGTTGCCTAGGTTTAAGGTCGTTACTAATCATAACTCCTAGATCTCTCTCGCATTCCGATTTGCTAATTTCTTTGTTATCTAAGCTGTATTTAGTATCTCCAATGGTCTTGCCTACGTTAAGTACTTTACATTTTTCAACGTTAAATTCCATTTGCCAAGTTTTAGACCATTTGGACAATGTATCGAGGTCTTTTTGTAAGTAATGGCAATCGTCAGTCGAGTTAATGATACGCCCTATTTTTGTATCGTCGGCAAATTTGCTGATTCTGCTATTGACTCCTAAGTCTAGATCATTTATATATATGATAAGACCTCATTTGACCTTTGTTACGCCTCCCCTGACCTTTGTTCCGCCTGAGACGCTGAAGGGGACGCTGTAGGAGGGCAAGATTTATAGGGGGGGTGAAGCGAAAATGACCCTAGGGAAGACAAATTACTTGGAGGTGAAAAGACTGAAGGTGTTGAGATTGTAAAGTTGAGAGAGAGAGAGAGAGAGAGAGAGAGAGAAACAGATAAAAGAAATACTGGGTTAACAGAGAGAGAGGGAGAGAGAGAGAGAGAGAGAGAGAGAGAAGGTCATTGGTGTGGACACGAAAACAAACAATGAGTGTGAAGTGGTGGACCTTATCTGGGGCCTCATCTGTGTGTGTGTGTGTGTGTGTGTGTGTGTGTGTGTGTGAGAGAGAGAGAGAGAGAGAGGGGGGGGGAAGCAAAAGATTTTAACCTGCTGACGAAGCCACAGGTGAACGTGGGTTATCAGGAAGTGAGAGAGAGAGAGAGAGAGAGACAGACAGACAGACAGACAGAGAATTAAGCAGTAAAATCTAAACAAATACTTTAATAATAATAATAACAATAATAATAATAATGCGTTTAAGTCTTTCAGCTAGATTTGTAAATGTATGTAGCGCTTTATGTATTTATGTAGCGGGTTTGTTTCTCCATAAATCCCAGTACTGTAAATTAACGTTGATACTGTTGTAGTAATATTATTTTGGCAACTCACAAGGGAATATTAGTACCGTATTGCTTAAGATATTCGCACATATTTGTAGACGCACACGTATACACACAAAGGCGTACACACAGGCATATTGTAATAGTGTACATATGATGAATTACACACATTTTCTTCACACACACACACACACACACACACACACACACAGGTAAAACAGGTGAGGTAGGCAAGGTACACGTGGGTTATCAGGTATATCTCAGGGGCGGTCTTCCTCCCTTGGGGTGTTGGGTGGGGGGAGGCCCTGGGGGTGTTTGGAAGGGGGTAGTTGAGGAGGAAGGAGGGATAGAGAGGGAGGGGGGGGGAGAGAGGTGAAGTGGAGGGAGTGGAAGACAAAATGTGAGGTAGAGGTGGGGAGGAAGCTAGGGAAGGGAAGTGGGGAGAGATTGTGGGGGAGAGAGAGAAGGAGAAAATGTTATAGAACTACAGATAGATAGATATACAGATAGGTAGACATGGATAGGTAGATAGATAGATAGATAGATAGGTTTAAAAATAGCTAGATAGATAAATAAATATAGATATTAATAGACAGCCTGGAGCACTATAATCACATGGGGTTCAGCCTCACACCTGCCTCCACCCCACCCCACCCCACCCCACCCTCGGGAATACCTCTCATTAACACCTCGCACGGCGTAGTCTAAATGTGGCCTTATTAATGCTAGATAAAGTTGCAAAATTGCTCCTCGAAAGAAATCGTAGGACCCTATTTGCTTTATTTCTAGCATTAATACACTTCTGCCTAGGTTGAGGTCTTACTAACCATAACTCCTAGATCTCTCTCGCATTCCGATTTACTAATTACTTTGTTATCTAAGTTGTATGTAATATCTCCCATGGTCTTGCCTACGTTCAGTACTGTACAGTTTTCAAAAGCTGACAGTGAATTACCCACAAAATTTGTGTAAGTGGCACCATTGGATTGTCAAGGCCAACGTCAGTCGTCATCGCCGCGCGAGGGCAGCACATACAATGTTGACTCCACGCTGCTTGCCTGTCACCATCACGCGAGGCTGATGCAGTGACATGGTGATTTTCAACACGTGCGCAACTTGTTGCACAACTTGATGCCCAGTGTGTACGGGGCTTAACATGGAGGCAACGCAAGAACAAGACAGAGAGAGAGAAAAAAACGAAAAGACAATGATCAGTATAAAGATTCGTCGAAGTTACATAAGGCTCCCCTCTATTTTATGGGAGTTTTCGTTGTTGCAAGCCCCGCCCCCAGTGCGGCGCCCATCAGTCTGACTTTACCTATAAAACCCCCATGCCAGCAGCGCAGTGTAGAAACCGCACATAACGACAACATCGATATTTTCCTATTACAAGAGACACTAATCCCTGCCAATAAAACACTTAAAATACGAGGCTTCACCTCCTATACGCTCCCTTATTCACGAGGAGGCCACCGTGGAACAGCGATGTTAATCAGAAACCACATCCCCACCAAACCAATCCACCCTCTACCGGATTGTGGGGAGGGAGTTGAAGTTCAAGGCAGAAGCATCACACTAGCCTCCACTCAACTACATTTATATAACGTCTATCGCCATCAAGACGCAGAATTACACCTGGATGAGATTCTGGCCACATCCACCACAGAACACATCCTGCTAGGCGGCGACCTTAATGTCCACCACCCCCGCCTCGGTTCTAGATCAACCAACCAAGCGGGTCGCCACATTATTACCGCACTTGACAATATACCCGAAATATCTCTATTAAATGACACGCAATCCCCCACTCATCTAAGGGGGGGTAGGTTAGATCTAACTCTTATAACCACCACTATTGCAAACTTAGCCAGCTGGGGAATTCATCCCACACTGGCCTCAGACCATCACGCCATTACTTGCCAGATCAATATTCCCAAGCTCCCAAAACCCCCAAACCCTGCACCAAAGTGGAATCCTAAAAAAGCTAACTGGGCCCTCTTCACAGACTTTCTAGAGGAAGCCTGCTCTTTCGACCCCCCTAACGACCTGGAGGAACATACAAATATAATTACTAACGCCTTTCGCTCGGCTGCCTCTAAGGCTATTCCCACCACCAGCCCCCCCACCCACTCACATAAAGATTATTGGTACTATAACGATAGAGTCAAAGAACTAAATAAAAGAATAAACAGAGCCAAAAAACTGCACAAAAACAACCCCACCCCTGCAAGCCTGAGTTACCTCCAATCAGTTGTTAGACACTCGAACACTGAGAAAGCTTCCATCAAAGAACAACACTGGCTGAAATGGTGTAAGTCCCTAGGTGCACACTCCCTCACTGGTAACATCTGGAGAAAATTAAATTCTATATCACCCCCGCCCCGCTCGCCCCCCGACTCACCCCGACCCTAAAGGCGAGGCAGAGAGATTAGCGGCCGCTTTTGCCTTGAGAACCTCCCCCAACCAACTACCAACAACAACAAGACGGCAACAAGAAGAACTACACCCTGAAAGAATAATGCTGATTAGGGAAAATAAAAACACCCCTGCCCCTTCTGATCACGAGTTCACTCCCGAGGAATTAAACCATGCTATCAAAACAAGTACAGACACAGCCCCGGGACTTGATGGAATAACTTATTCCATGATTAATCATGCCGGTCCCACTGCCAAAGCTGCCTTATTAGAGCTCCTCAATCACTCGTGGCGCCTCGGGGAAATTCCACCACAATGGAAAGAAGCCTTAATACACCCGATTCCAAAGCCATTAGACCCGCGCACATATAGGCCCATTTCCCTGCTCACCTGTCTCAGCAAAACTGCTGAGAGACTCATTAAAAGCCGTCTGGACTGGGTTACCCCCTCCCCCCACAGCCACATATTCGCCTTTACCAAAAATAAAGGCACAAGCTGAGTGTCTAAGCTCCTTTCTATCAGAGCTTAGAGGCGACAAGGGCCTTGCTATATTTATAGACCTCGAGAAGGCTTTTGAGCTAGCGTGTCCGGAGGCGATCCTGGCCACTCTCGCAATCAGGGGAGTTCAGGGTCGCCTCCTGAAGTGGCTCGAAAGTTTCTTCTCAGGCCGTAAAGCCAGAGTAAGGTTTCAGGGACAAGTCTCCAACGCACACCAGCACATAAATGGCACGCCACAGGGAAGCGTTATAAGCCCCACCCTTTTTAACTCGTTAATAGAATGTCTTTTACACTTAAATTTAGGTCAGGGGACTCGACTGTTATGTTACGCAGACGACATCACTCTGGTCATTTATGGGGGTAATTATCAGCGCAAAGCACAGAGGGCCCTCGACACCTTACACAGTAAATGCAAAGAACTGGGGCTTAAAATCAAACCCCTTAAAACTAAAGCACTTCCCATCAGAATTCCTACCCCCAGTCCAACTCACTCTGGGCAACACACCCATAGAATATGTCACCACCCACCGATACCTGGGGGTATATTTTGATACGAATCTCTCTTTTAACACCGAAGTTCACCACCTACGTGACAGAGCTAAATTACGTCTTAACGCCCTCAGAGCCATAGCAGGAAAGGGTGAGGGAGCCTCCTACAACGTCCTCCGCCTTTTTTACATCCAAGCAGTACGGTCAATTGTCGATTATGCGGCACCAGCACTCCCCACAATCACTCCTAGACTGGCAGACAAGCTAGAAGTTATACAAAATGAAGCCCTGAGAATAATGACCGGAGCCCCTATGTGGACCCGACTGTGTAATCTGCGTATGGAATGTAACATCGAGTCCCTTAACCTTAGGATTAAAGCGCGAGTAGCCAACCTTACAACCAAACTGATACGTAATAACTCCCCCCTCCCACTTACAACAAGACTAAAAGCAGCAATTAATTTACATCCAGACATCCTCAAAAACTCTTGGAGCCACTGTGTAGCCAGAGCCATTCATACATTCAATCTTAAGCCCCTTATCAATCTCCCACCAGACACACCAAGTCACGATTACCACCCTCTCCCGCCTTGGGCCCCCCCCTGTTCAATCTCATTATAGCCGACTCCCCCTAAAGCCCTCACTCCCGTTAGGCAACTAAGGAGAGCCTCATGCGAATCGAGGCCCTCACCACGCCCGATTCAGTAACATACTACACTGACGGCTCCGTCAATAACAACAAAACAGGAGTCGCTGTAGTGAGCTGTAACAACTCGTATGGACTACGTGTCTCAGATGGCGCCTCCACCTTACAAACAGAATTGACAGCAATATTAGCAGCAATGGATGACGCACTTGAAATCGAGCCAACATCAGATATTATAATTCACACAGATTCCAAGTGCGCCATCCAAACGTTGTCCAAACGAGAACAGACAGACAACGTAAAACTCATAACGAACATTAAAGCCACCGCCCGAGAAATACGAAATGCTGGCGGATCAATCACGATCCACTGGATCCCCAGCCACGTAGGTATCTCTGGCAACGAGTCAGCTGATCGTCTGGCAAGAGAAGCCACTGAATTCCCACATATACAGAGAGATATAGCCCCCAGCATAAATCAAATAAAAAACACAATTAAAAAAAGGGCAATAGAAATAAATCATAAAGAGCATGAAAGCCAAGCCCAAGCCGGCTCCCCCTCTGCTATTTGGTACGCTAAGGCAACCAAGTACGTACCATTAAACATCAACCGCCATTCAAAAAATAAAACAATTAAAAAAGTAAGACGACTACGCCTTGGTTATAAGTGCAAGGCACAAATGCAAACAGGCGGAGCACAAACGCATTCCTGTGACCTTTGCAACGCTGAAACCCCCTTCCCGCTCCTCCACTACATCCTACGCTGCCAAGCCACTCGTAAACTTGAAAGACCTGCCAACCCACCTAACCCAGACATCGCACTCGTTAATATTACACCACAAATAGAAGCATCACTCAGGCAGGCAGCCGTTAGAACTCAGTCCCATTCACTGACTGGGCCAAATGAAGGCCCGGCCCTCTCTACCAGGGGAGGAAATCGAACAACAACAACAACAGCGCAGTCAGTGAGCCTCAGTGTCGCTCTTGCTGGGTTAGGGTGTACATCTCCGACGGTTAGCCCATGGCGCCAAACCGTCTACACTCGCATGATCGCATCTGCCACACCAACGGTTACCTTACCGGCTTACCCCCTCCCTCGCCTTCAGTCACCTAATGTCGGGCGGGGGGGGGGGGGTGCGTGTGATGCCCAGCTCCGGGGTGCGTGGCTGTCTTGTTACCCATACCATACCAGGCTCATTGCAAATGAGAAATATGTTTCGCTGAGGGTAGGGGGATGGAGAGAGGATTATTGAAAGGAGCATGTGCAGTTAAAAGGAAAGACAGACTGACAAATGAGGAAGTGCAGGAGCGTTGTGGTGTTAATGTGAACGTGATAGAAAGCGTTAGGAGAAACTACACTGAGGTGGTTTGGCCATGTGGAGAGGATGGAGAGCGAGAGACAAGCGAGGAGAGTGTATGTGAGGTGAAGGGGGGGGAGGAGAGGGAGGGGAGGCCTAAGATGAGATGGAAGGATGGGATGGAGGTATGTGAGAGAGAGGGGGGTGAGCCAGTGGCGTATCCAGGAAATTTGCCAGGGGGGGCAAACACTTGGAATATTTCCCCATAATATGTCACCACAAATTTTCCTAGATTTGATGCTTTATGTCATCAGAAATAAATTGACATCATTACTGTCGCATTTGTTCCAATGTCTTAAAGAAAAACTATCTTTTCCCCACATATTGACAGCTTTCTTGAAGTTACT
>NC_137035.1:35000-70000 GCF_032717465.1 Coenobita brevimanus
TGGTGGTTAGATTTTGCTGGATTATCCCGCCATTGTCCTCCTGTCTGTGATCTGTCGCCTTGTTCCCACTGCACCCACCAAAGGTATGCTGTTTGACTTTATTAATTCTGTACCCATTTTACTCAAACTTGGCCTAAAATTTTCCTCTCTCCAACTTGAATACTGAGTTGTAGCAATAGATTAATACTAGAATATGTAAGTCACAAAAAAGTGCCATTGAAGAGGAGCCGTAGCGCTGCCCTTTTCTGTCAATGGCCCATGTGAAGTAAGCGGCAAAAGGACGAAAATCTGGGTCAAGTTACTCTGAAAAAAAGTAGTATAATGCAGGATACTATGATATTCTAGGAAGTTGTCGACAGTTGAGAGTTGTTTGTGGTTTGCAATAGCGAGACAGGCAGAAAGAAAGACACACAGACAAGACAGACAGACACATGGCAAGGAGCCAGGAAAGGGGAGAAGAAGCGTGGCGTTTTTTTGAGTGAAGTTGACATCATAGCACATTAAAATATACTTGTGCCGCAACTTTAATAGCATGTCTTCTTATGTATTACCAAGGTCCTTTGACGAGTAGTGAGCTTACACACACACACACACACACACACACACACACACACACACACACACACACACACACGCACACACACGCACTGCAACCACATCAAACTATACAACCCCCACCCCCCCTCCACTCACAACACATTCACTTACACACACACACACACACACACACACACACACACACACACAGTAAGTAAGTAAGTATTTATTGACCACAATATCCAGTTACACATACAACATTTCAAGCAACAATAAACCTTAACATGGTAATGATAAGCAGTACATCAGATATTAGCAAACAATTATGGTCCACAAAACAAGCGAAGTATTAAAGGGTTGATCAGTGCATCTCTATAGCCTTAATGAAAGATGGAAATCATTACACTTCTGATTAGAAATGTAACTACAATTTCACCAATCACGTTTTTTACGAAAAAAAAATTCCCAGTGATATATCATGGTTAGAATAAGAGCATACAAAATGAATTAAATACACTTTAAATAACATAGGTTATGGTAAACATTATAGTACACACTAGCCAAAACAGGAAAGGACCTTATACACTATCTCCTCAATAGGAAACTGAGCATCGTCACCAATGTTTTGACTCCAGGAAGTAAAGTTATATCTTGTACAGACGTCGGAATAAGTTCGTTTCCTTTTCCGTGGACTAAGGTGTTTGTAACACTGCTCGATGGAGAACTATCCCCTCCCCCTCCCTTCCTCATAGTCCCACACTCCCACCAAACCCCCCCACTTTTCTCTCCGACCCCGTACTCTCGCTAGCAGCCAGCTTGGGGTTTCTGTACTTCATGCACCTCTCTAATTACGTGTAGTCCGAACAACAAATAAAAGGATAGTACAGTACATATAAACCAAGTTAGAAGATTTACTACACACACACACACACACACACACACACACACACACACACACACACACACAGTTAAAAGACAGGGAGCGACAGGCGCAGAGGGGGAGCGAATGGAAAAATTTGGAATGTGAAAGGGCAGTTACGAAGAAAATAAAAAGGGGAGAGGCAAGGAAAGAACAACGAGAGTTAAGAAAAGAGACAGAGAGTGAGAAGTGACAGTGAGAGGTGAAATGAGATACAGGCAGTGTGAAAGGGAAAGAGAAAAGGGAGATGTGAATCGAAAGGCCAGGAGACAGGGAAGTAGAGACAAAAGGGGAGACAGCTGAGAGGAAATGGGCATGGAGCAACCACAGAAACAGGGATAATAAAAAAGAAAGTGGGAAAGAAAGCTACGGAACGGAATACTGAGAACGATAATGAGGAAAATTAGAAAAGAAGGCAGTGTAACAGAGAATAGGAAAAAAGTGTTATTCTGGCAAGGACGCGGGGAAAGAACTAAGCAGGATAAGACGAAAGCATTGAGGCTGAGTAAAACGAATGACATTCATGTAAAAAGGAAGGGAGAGAAACAGAGAAATTAGAAAATTTTTGCGGAAAGTAGAGATTAAGGGTGGGAAGAAAATAGGTTAATTTTTACGGCAAGAAAAAGGAAGGGGATGTTAAGAAGGGAAGACAAGGGAAGGGCCAGGGAGGAAGGAAGGGAGGGAAAGACAGTGGCAAGAGCGGAGTGGAAGAAGAGATTTCGGGGTACAGGTAGAGACGGAGAAAGAAAAGAGAAAAATGAGCACGCAGTTATTACTGGGGAAACAACGCAGTGAAGGAAATGGATTTAGTACAAGTAAAGAAATAAGGAGAGAGTAATGAAAAAAAAAAGATAACACATGTAACGGATGTAAAAAGTAAGACAAAGTTATGACACAGGGAGGAAGAAAGAAGAGTGAGGTAAGGAGGGAGTGACAGAGGGGAAGAGAGACGAAGGAAAAGAAAGAGAGGGAGGAAGGTAGGGACTGAGCAGATTGCTATAAAGAGGGGAAGGAGGGAAAAGGAAACTGGGGATGAGACACAGGATCCAGAGAGAGAGAGAGAGGGAGGGGGAGGGGCAGTACACAGACAGGTCGACAAATGTTCAGAAAGTGTATGTGTGTGTGTGTGTGTGTGTGTGTGTGTGTGTGTGTGTGTGTGTGTGTGTGTGTGTGTGTGTGTGCGCGCGCGCTTCCGTCCCTGCGTCACTTCTATAACATTGTTCCATTTTTTCACCTGCGTGTTTTCCTCTTCTCAGCTTGTTTCTCCTCTCACCCACTTTTTTTTATCATTATTTCTCCTGATTGTTCTTGTCATTCCAAGTCTCTCTCTCTCTCTCTCTCTCTCTCTCTCTCTCTCTCTCTCTCTCTCTCTCTCTCTCTCTCTCTCTAGGAATAAAGAGATTGTCCTCACAGTCTATATCTCCTTAATACGGCCACTTTCTCAGTTACTGTGGAATTTTGGTCGACATACATGGACTTAAAAAGAGTTCAGGAGACTAAGGTATCAGTTTCGCCTGAGGGCTGTGGGACTTTTTTAGTAGAAACTCGTAGACAACGGGGTCAGCTCATTACAGTGTTTAAAATCTGAATGGGTTTCACCAGTGGCGTACCTGAGGGGGGGGAGGGGCTAAATCTCTAGGTACGCCCCTGGGTCTCACAATCATTACATAGAAAGTTGCTTACTCTTAACACGGACTCGGCACACAACCATGGTTGGGAGCTGTAAATGAAAAAAATTACCGGCAGAATTACGTGAAAACTTTTTCACGTGCAAGATCAGCTGCACATGTGGAACTGACTCAACATGGACGTTGTTAACATTACAGTAGAGAAGTTTAAGGGATTCATCGGCAGGATCTTACACTAGAATAAATGTGAATTGGATATGCATTCCCAGGCAAACAAGAAGTATCTCCACGGTATGGGCTGCATAGTTATTTAGATCCTAACTTTTCCTTGTAACTCCTCTTTCTTTCTCTCTCTCTCTCTCTCTCTCTCTCTCTCTCTCTCTCTATCTGTGTGTGTGTGTGTGTGTGTGTGTGTGTGTGTGTGTGTGTGTAAAAGAGGTTTCTACTATCGCAACATATAATCACAGCAGATTTATTCTGTGTGTGTGTGTGTGTGTGTGTGTGTGTGTGTGTGTGTGTGTGTGTCAAAGAGGTGTCTACTACCATAACATTTAATCACAAGACTAATTCTCTCTCTCTCTCTCTCTCTCTCTCTCTCTCTCTCTCTCTCTCTCTCTCTCTCTCTCTCTCTCTCTCTCTCTCTCTCTCTCTCTCTCTCTCTCTCTCTCTCTCTCTCTCTCTCTCTCTGCGTGTGTGTGTGTGTGTGTGTGTGTGTGTGTGTGTGTGTGTGTAGTGAATCTTCTCCTAACTTGGTTTATATGTACTGTACTATTCCTTTATTAGTTGTTCGGACTACACGTAATTAGAGAGGTGCTTGAAGTACAGAAACCCCTAGCTGGCTGTGAGCAAGAGTATGGAGGGTACCGGGTGGCGTAATGGGGCGGAGAGAAAAGTGGGGGGGTTGGGTGGGAGTGTGGGGCCATGAGGAAGGGAGGGGGAGGGGATACCTCTCAATCGAGCAGTGTTACAAACACGGAAAAGGAAACCAACTTATTCCGACGTCTGTACGTATGTGCTGAGTCAGTGGACACACCTCCAGTACATGCAACTCTGTTTGCACAGCACCACATGGACAGAACCGCTCTGCTACCGGGAGACGTCCCCGTCCACGCCGATTCCAACGGCCCGTCTCAATAGCCAGATTGTGACTGATTACCCGCAGCCGACTAAATGCCATTCTGTGTACCTCACTAGTTTTACCACAACATTTATAAATCTCGTGAACTGTTAAGGTAGGGTTCAACACATTATAAATTTGGCTTCTAGAAGATGTAGAGTTAGAAATTGATTGCTTTAAAGATTCAATGCCGACTTTAACATCATCAACAGAATTATTAATTAAACTCTTAATGTGTTTACTTGTTGGTGTGTTAGCCGCCATGGTCAGCCTCACACACACACACACACACACACACACACACACACACACACACACACACACACACACACACACACACATGAACACGTTCGAAAACACAGACATAAAGACAAAGACAACGTAACATAGAACCACACCAGCATCCTACCACACCTCCAGACACAGAGCCACAGCTCTGCACAGCCTCGCCTCCAAGGACACGCCATCCCTCCACACAAACACCCACTCCTTTACATAGGTAACCTTAACACGCAGCTGTACCTCCACCTACGTAACCCCAACCTCACATTAACAAAAGTTGTTCCACCTCAACACACGTAGCCCCACATTCACTCATTCATACACGATAACATCTTCACAAACGTCGATTCATCAACACATACATACCCATAACCCGACACACAAAGTTCTATTTCTATATACATAGCCATATCTTTAAATACATCTAGTTATCCCTGAACGCATACACACACACACACACACACACACACACACACACATACACACACTTTTACGTGTACACAGAACAGGCGAAACTTGGAATGTGACACCCGTAGACTTTCAGAGAGCATAATTTCTTATAAAGCGATTTCATGGGCGACCGAAAGTTAGGTTAGGTCACTTTGGGCAGGGTTTGGTCTGATTAGGTAATTTTTGGTTGGGTTGGCTTCAGTTCGACTAGATATAGACGGATTAGGTTTGATTGCTTTAGAATACGTCGGTTTTGATAGGTTTTGGGTTGGGTTTTATTTTGCTGGGTTAGGCTGGGTTAGGTTCGATTGGATTAGGTCATTTTAGGCTTGACTGGGTTGGGTTAGGTCGGGTATGGTATGGTTAAGTGAGACTGGGTAGGATTAGGTAGGGTTAGATGCGGTTAGGCTGCGTCAGAATTGGTTAGGTTAGGTATGGGAAGGTTATGTGAGATTGTGAGGTTAAATACAATTAGACTGGGTTAGGTGAGGCTAAGTTAGATTAGGTTGGGTTGATTTGGGTTGGATTAGGTCATTCGAGGTTAGGCAGTGTTCAGTTTGAGCAAATATGGATAGGTTAGTTGAGACTGGGCTCGGTCTTTTGTTGGTCGGTCCTTCCAATGTCAAACATCATAGGAGGTGAACGTGATTTTGTGTGTGTGTGTGTGTGTGTGTGTGTGTGTGTGTGTGTGTGTGTGTGTGTGCTCGCTTCGTGTTTCGTCTATTTTATATATTTTGTGTGTGCCTTGTGTAACTAAAACTTCGTTTTTACGTTTGGGTTCTCATGTGACTGAGGGTGGACTGCTTTTAAGAATAGCGTCCTTTATAGTTACGATTCCCTCTTCCTTAATATAGCATACCGGTATGTTTTTAGTTTATTTAGCTTTCTCTGGACGATTGTATAAGAGCTTCGTGGAAAATACTAGAACTAGAACGATGGCAGTAGATACAGCCTTGTGTACCAGATATCCTGCCCAAGTTTCATTAGCAGATATCTTGCCCAAGTTGAATAAAGTCGTCTGAAGTAAGAATAAGCTTGAAGAGACGTTGCTGTACTGAAAGTCGTTGGATATGCCTTGTTTTATGTCTTTTCGTATGTGGCTGCGAGATAACAGATTCAGGTTCAGTCTTTTATGGCAAGCGTTAATAGATATCTCAGTGCTTTGCTTAATGTGGAGGTTAATATGTCAATGGAATGCTTCTGAAGCTTTCCGCCTCCTCTCAAGTAAGGATGTGTACTGTCTATTATACTCGTCCAATTGGTAACATCACTGGTATGTGTTTACAGCTCCCCACCTCTCAGGCATGGGTGTTTACTCGTGTGTTTTACATCGGAGTCTATTATACTAGTCGTATTGGTAATCTGTCAATGGTATGTTTTTAAAGCCTCCTACCTCCCTCTCGTGCAAGGTGTTTATTTTCTATTACACTCCTAATGGTGATGTGTCAATAGCACGTTTATATTTCCCGACCTCCCTCGTGCAAGGCTTTTTACTGCTTATTACACACACACCATATTGGGAGTTGTACACGTCCTGTCTGATTATACAATGACAACTCTCTCAAATCATTCATGGTCTTCTCATAACCCTCTTCAGCCTCTGAACCACGTAGTCAAGTCTGCGTTTACTTTAGCACTCCTCACAGTCCTCATCAGCCTCCGAACCACCTATCCAAGCCTTACTGTTCTCTTGCCCTGTGCTCTTCTTGTCGTTCTTCGTTTTTCTCACTCTTTTTCTGGCCTCATTCAGCCTTTCTGCTTTTTTCCTTTTATTCTCAGCTCTCTTCATATTCTCTGTTCTCTTTGCTTTTACTCTCTGCTCTTTTTCTTATCCCTCCTCTTTTTCTCTCGTTTTCCTGCCACGGTCCGCCAGCTACAATATTTCATGGTATATTATGCAGATACGAGGCTGTAAGTAATGACCAGGCAAGATGATATATTGTAGCCGTGGCGAATCAGGCAGACATATATGGTGAAAGGTTAGACAAAGACTTACATATTCCTTTTCGTTTTCGTTTTTAAAGGCTCCAACATGCTTGCATGTGTCGGCCTTGGTCACCTAATGGCGGCTCTCCACGCTGCACGATCTATTGCAGCCTCCCTGTTCAGTCCCTTAACCCTAAGGTCACACTTAATGACCTCGTCCCATGTTTTTCTCGGTCTACCCCTCATAACCCCACCCCCAATATTAACACTCCTCACCCTCCCCACCCAATTATCATCCCCCATCCTCTCCACATGTCCAAACCACCTCAATCTACCTCTCCTCATCTCAACACCAATACACTCCAGTCCCATCCTACCTCTCAACTCTTCCATCGTAAACCCAGCCCCACCAGGCCTTGGATGCAGGGACGCACTGCACATCCACCTAATCATTGTCATTTCTGTACGTCTGAGTCGGTGAATATCTTCCTCCTTCACTGCCCAGGTCTCACTGCCATACAGCATTACAGTCCTAACACATGCTGCATACAAAGACCTCTTAGCACGTAGGGAGAGCCCTCTCAATGTCAGGAGAGGCAAGAGCTCCCTGAACTTCTTCCAACCACTTCTCACCTTAGCCACAGAGCTAGCTCCAGTCTCACCTCCAGCACACAACATGTCTCCCAAATAACAAAATTCTTCCACACACTCAAGAGATTCACCAGCAAGTTCAATCCTTTCACGTCTGACAATCTCCACCTGCTCACCTCTGCACGCCATACACATAAAATCAGCATTATCTCGGAGTCTACCTCTGATACCACTACATCTCTTATGCACCCATTTATCACACACACCGCACAAGATGGAATTACTTCCCACGCCCTTGTGGCAAACTGCACATGGCCACTCTCCCTCGTCTTTGACAGTACCGCCACCAACCCTAGATATCATCACTTTTGTTTTATCTGCATTTACCCTTAAACCCTTTTGCCCCATACCATCTCTCCACTTCCTAAACCTTTCCTCCGCCTCCCTTTCATTCTCTGCAATCAACACCAAATCATCAGCATACAACACCTCCATATCATTTAAGAGTCTCTCCCACCTGCTCACTGTGACATCCTCTGGCACAGTCACCTGAGCACACCGACTGGCACTAGCACAAATGTACAAAATATCGGCCATTTGGCTCACATTAGTATCAATGTCAGGATCAAACTGGGGAATATCGAATCGAGAAAGGTCCCCAATAAAGTTTTCGATGTGAACATCACAAAACTTTATAGGACGTTTTAACCGAGATTTCTTCTTCTTACAACTTCAATACAAAACTGCATGATCACCAAGCGAACCCGCCCGCACACCAAGGCACACCCTATCCACCACAGGGGGGGACAGAGCAACCGCTATGGGGGCGTGATCCGATGGAATATCAAGACCATTATTCACAGTGAAACTTTAAATGCAGTTTAAAATATTGGTAGAAGCATTACACACATCTACTTCAGAAATCCATTCATTATGTTTCTGTGCGTGACAAAAATAAATGGGGAGAAATTGTGAATGAATAAATGATGACGCAGCCCTGAGGGGATATTCTCCCGCATTTGGTCTGATTAGCTAGTCAGGTCAGGTGCGAGTAAGGGGATGGGTCTATTATGATGTGAAAGGGGTAAACCAGCTCTGCTGTCGGGCCCTGCTGCGGATGTCACTGATTGTACTGTGCATTTGACCCATGTGTGGTGTGGTGCGGTGAGGATCTGTCCCTTCTCCCCTTTGGGGCTAAGATGCGAATGACTCTGTTTGAATGGATGAGTAAATGTAGAGTGTGTCGTCCTGTCTCGGCTACCTCCCTTTCCATGGGGGAAGCAGCCTAGGTATATAGATAGATAGATGTTTCCTATACGTCAGATTGCTCTTATAATGTTTTTCACCATATTTCAAGTTATTTACCACCACTAAATTTTGTTCTACACATACAGTAGTCATAGTATTTGCATTCTCATTAGGCAAATTAATTTGCTCAGGAATCTCAGGGTAGGTGAAATAATCAGATCCAGGGACAAGTAAATTCACTAAATACTTTGAACACCAGTACCAAAACGTGTGTTCAGGTCTCCCATTCGTAGAACATTACAATTTTCCTCTTTTCCACATATGATTTTCTCTTGTATATAACTGAAACTGTTAGGATTAAAGTACTGCGAATCTGTAGGGGGTATATACACAAACCCCAAGAGCACAGTGCTCAATAGGGACAATCTGAGCCAAACTTGGTCTTTCATTTTACAGTCTACACCCATCACAGATGACTGTAAACAACGCTTTACCAGTACCACTGTGCCCCCTCTATGTCCGTCTGACCTCACAGTGTCTCTGTAACAAACATAGCCAGGTAGAGAGATACGATCACTAGTTTTCACTCCATTCAACCCTATCACATCGTAATTCATTAACAATGCCAGTACAGTACATTGGGCTTTTCTAACTTTGTACGAACCCCATTGATGTTCCACGACATGATTGCAACATGTCTTCTTTGTGGTTCACCTAGAAAGGAGCCGGCCGCCAGCTGTCGACGACCACCTGATCGCGATAAAGTTTCCTCTCATTCGTGTTCAGCCTGATCGTGCAGCCGACGTTCTCTGGTTTAGTCCTCTCTGCCGGCTCAACATCCCGCACACACACACACACACACACACACACACACACACACACACACACACACCTCACTTAGCAACTTGTCGGCAGACGCGAATACATGATTTAGGAAGCAGCTTTTTTTTTTTTTTTCCTATCGACCATTGAGGCCGGAGCCTCTGGTCATTGAGGCAAATATATATATATGTATATATATTGACACATATATACATATATATACAAACATATATATATATATATATATACATACATACATACATACACACATCCATACATATGAACATACACACTTTCATGCACACGTACATATATATATATATATATATATATATATATATATATATATATATATATAATAATTTTTATTATTATTTTTTTGTAGTTTTATTTTTATTATTTTTATTTATTTTTTATATTTTAACCTTATATTACTTATAATCAAAAATACCTAATCTAAAGACCCTAAAACTAACCACCTAACAGACAAATCGCTAACCTATACTAGATCCTAAGAGACAAATAACTAGACCTACACTAATGGTAAAAAAGCCTCGACCAAGAGAACACCATCGACTACAGATATGTAATACCTTTCTACATTACATACCTGCACATTACATACCTGCACTCATCACCTGGTGACTGTCAGTCGAGGCACAACCTAATATAGGGGCCATCAATATATGAAAGGGAACCAGACGAGTCAGGAACATTTCCATATACGTCAGCTGTCGTCCCTAATTAGAATAACTTAAGCAAGATAGTATAATGTATTTACACAATTTGTACGAAAAGCGAAGAACCTCGCCCAGCAGACCACCATCGACTGCAAGTGCCCAATACCTTCCTATATTGCACACTTGCACTCATCAGCTGGTGACTGTCAGGCGAGGAACTTGGCTTAATGTAGGGGACATCTATATTAGAAATGGATCGGTGGGAGGAGGAACTATTTAAAATATGTCAACTGTCAACCCTAATTAATATTACAATATATACATATTTACTGTTCATAAAAACCATAACCACACAGTAAAAAAGTCACATCACTCTGATCAGTCCGGTCTCTCTCAAGAAAGCCATCAATTTATCAGTCATAACAATGTCCTCATCACCCAGGATGGTGGAAAGGGTGAAGGGGACGTCTGCTGCGCCGCAGTAATTTATAAGTGAAGCACGTTCACGAATAAATCGCCGACAGCGCAGGATGATATGACTGATAGATAACACCGCATTACAGATGTCACAGTGCGGTGGGAAGCGTCTTTCCATATAAGGTTTCATATGTGTTAAAATGGTGGCATTGAGCCGTAACCGTGCCAACACTTTTTCTTCTAGGCGACTGGGACGGTTGGCAGTGTCCCAGTCGCCCAGGTACGGCTTACAAGTTGGAATATTTAGTCTGGTCCACTGACCTTGCCACAGAAGATTTATTGATTTCTTAACGAGAGAGAGAGGGACGACCGTAGATCACGAGGAACGTCCCAAGTCTCCTCGAGCTCCACAGCCGACTTTGCAAGTAAGTCAGCCCGCTCATTGCCGTAGATACGACAATGACCAGGCACCCAGATAGCGTGAATAACTTGTTGCATGAATGCAACTTATTAACGATGCTGCCCTGGTTCTCGTGAGAGTCCGTAGTGTAAGATGCAATTGCCTGAAGGGCTGATTTTGAATCTGAAAATATGACAAATGAGTCATGCCTAGAATTGATAAGGCTTCCAGACTCCACTGAGGAAGAGCTATTCTTTCTCTCCCTTGCTGGACCAGGAGCGGGAAGGACATGAGGACGTGACTGCTTAGTGAGGGTGGTCAAATTAATTTTGTCAGACTTGTCAGGCTTCTGTTTTGGCCGCACTCACTGCGAAGGAGCAGCGGCAGCATGAGAGTATGATGTAGCAACAGGGATGTCCGTAAGAGAGTTGGAACGTATAGGAGGCTTAGACTGAGAGATAGGGCGTGGGGCATGAGGAGCGAATGTTAGGTCAGTCTGTGTCTCAACGGTGCACATCACGGGACGGGACGCAACCGCCGATGCATAGGAGATATTAGGCTTGGGAGTTCCATGCAACTCCTTCACCTTCTTTCTTGCATCGTAAAAGGAAATGCCCTCAGTCGCTTTCTCAGTGCAGACCTCTTTCTCCTCCTTCCACTTGGGACAAACCCTCGAGGAAGTGGAGTGAGCATCCTTACAGTGAAAGCAGCACTCAGTCTCGGATGTACAGTTGTCAGCAGAGTGACCTACAGCCGCACACTTGCCACACACGATGTTGGAAGCCCGACAAGCCTTTTCATGATGTCCATAGAGCTGACATTTTGAACAACGAAGGGGATTCGGGATGTACGGTCTTACATTTACAATTTCATATCCTACTTTGACATTTGTAGGTAGAAAAACTTTGCCAAAAGTGAGGACAACAGTGGCTGTCTTCGTCTTTACGCCTTCCTGATAACGAGTGATGAATCTGGCATCAATTACATCCTGCTGAGCAAGTTCCTGTATGATATCTTCCTCACTCATCACCATGAGATCCCTGCAAGTGATAACACCCTTGCAGGAATTCATGGATTTTGGGATCTTGGCTTCGATATCATGACAGTGAAACTTGCGCAGCTTTAGCAAGTCTTTAACCTGAGCTGAGTTGAATGTCTTTACTAGGAGGTCCCCATTTCCAAGTTTTTTTACTTGTTCCACCTCTCCCGCACAGTGGTCAATCACCTTCTTGACAACGAAGGGACTGAGTCTGGACAGGGAGTGGAACCTAGTGCATGAAGCGTTACGAAGGTCGCGTTATTTACAGGTATGTCAAGCGGGGAACGAGTCTGGCGTCCGTCAGTCTGGAGCCGGTCAGTCACGGTAGGGATGTCGTCAGGACTACCTCCCCCTTTGAAGGGGGGGAAGGCAGTAGGGGCGTCCGTCATAGCTACCACTTCCCCCGTGAAGGGGAAGTGGGAAGAGAGAGAAAAACGACCAAGGGGCAAAGTACTTGGGGAAGACCCACCTAGGCTGAGATTACCCTCTCAACCCACTCTCGGGAGGACGCGCCTGTGTGTGACACACCCCAGAGCGATCAGTGGGGGGTACACTCCAGAGGTGAGTAAGCAAAGGCAGTCTCAGTAATTAGATATAGGCACCTGCTATATCTACTAAGGCCAGGGAGGAAAATGAGGTCTAGCTAACCTAAATTTATTGAAAAACGCCCTAGTGGCGAAAAAAAAGAAAAAGCTAACGCCGGTGAGGCAACCCTGCAGCTAGAGGAGAGCTCAGAAACACGTCTTCCTTCACCACGACCATTCATCAAAGTCCAGGAAGCAGCAAAGACAGCAACAATATTAATACTCGGAGGAAGGCCAAAAGCAGAGTACAGGAACCAGTTTATGTCAACGTTTCGCCCACAAAGCTTCTTCAGGAACATCATTACTGGACAACACTCCACTCCTTAAACAGACCCAAGTCTGACTGGTAGTGCAGGATTGTGTACTTGTGTTCTGGTCACCATTCAGGCTTAGGTCAATTTAAATAGTGAAGCACTGTCTACTGGTGTTGTTCCTGAAGAAGTCTTGGGGCAGAATGTTGCAAGTGGGATTCTGTACTCTGCTTTTGGTCTTTCTCTATATACAGCAGCGAATACACCATAATTTTACTGTTTATCTTCCTTATGAAAGCTTACCCAGAATCCAGCTAAATGAAACGAGTATTTCCCCATCCAATTTTTATCCCATACTCCACACTCGGGACGATTTGCATCAGTATATGACCGATTCCCGCCTCAGTGTTACGAGTCCTTTGACGGAAGGTAATCGAATATTGTTTTTGCTGGGTTTTATGGGCCCGCTAAATGCCTCACACATAGTAAAGACTCTAGTCATACAAGCCCCCGCACGCAACATACTGGTGAAGCACAAATGGTGATGAGTTTCTGTAGTGAGAATGACGCCAGATCCAATATTGACCCTCTGCAGTTCGGGACAGCTCTAGTATTACGCAAGTCTAATTGAATGTTGTTTTTGCTCAGTTACAGTATATGGATCAGGTTAATGTCTCTCACACTGGGAAGCCTTAAGTCTTACAAGGTTAGGCACGCAACACAGAAGCACAAATGGTGATGGGTGTCTGTAGTGAGAGTGATACGTAAATGTGTTATAATGATTCATCCCGTCAGTCTGCAATATGAACAGACAGGGTGATCACATATGCAAGTGAGTGTGTGTGTGCGCGCGTCCTTTACCGCAGCATTTTGTAAGTAGAAAATGGAAAACTTTGACCAGTTCCCTTTCGCTACCTCAGTCCATGTAATAAGGTGCTGGAATTTCCTATCAGCAAAAGGCATGGTATCACTTTTCTCTCATGTCATCTCAGTTTATATTTTTATTTTTATATTTTCCTTTTCCCTACTTTCATTTATTCTTTCCCCCATTTATATCCTCCACACTCCTACCTTCATTAATTCTTTTCCTCATTGTAATTTCCCTTATCAGGCAAATCACTTAGGATCCTCGCAAGCCTGTACTTAGAGCCGATAGCATCAGTGGTTATAATCATTCCAAGCAGGAAAATTGTACACTTGAAATACACAGCCTCTTCGACTTATGGTCCTCCTCATTATAAAGGGTGAGGCATAAGTCTGTAGGCATATGGAAAGGACACATCTGAGGTTATCCTGTGTGTGTGTGTGTGTGTGTGTGTGTGTGTTCGTGTTCGTGTTCTTGAGGCAGTTCTGCTTCATCACCAAACTAGCTCTCGTAACATCACTAACCAACACCGATGACTGGCACCTCAAATCAGTACCTCCCTCGACCAGTGCCCAGTTATCAAGCCTCTTCCCCTGTATGTTGCTGAGAGGAGAACTGGGTGATATTTTTATAGCCTCGTGAGTGACTTCAGATGGCACAGTACTCGTTACCAACAGTGTATCAGGCGCCTTGGTCATAATTCTTAGTCCTTTCGAAGAGATTACATTTAAACGATTCAGTTTAGGTTTAGGATGGATTAACTTGCCTACCTGCTTACCTGCCTGCGTGCCTGCCTGTCTGCATACCTAATTACCTACCCAATTACATGCGTTCCTGCGTAACTGCCTTCGTGCCTGCGTGTTCGTCTACCTACCTGCCTGCCTACACACACACACACACACACACACACACACACACACAAAGGCTAGGGAGACATGTTTAAGGCTATTTAGTGATGAGATGAACCCCGTGATAAAACTAGCAAGGTTTTGTTTGGTGTGTCCTGCCCTCTGTTTCTCCAACCCACAAACCTGTTTATTTATTTCCATATTAAGACAAACCCCCATTTACCATATAATTATCGAAGTTCCTATTTATTCTCTTAGTTATTATTTATATTCTATCTTAATTATCCATAGACTACCCCAAAGCTGTCTCATTATTACCATACTAATCAGATCCACCTCTTTCTCAGACACTCTTTCTCAGTGTAATTATTTATCCCAAAACCAATTTATTCTCAAGCTCAGCTAAACCCACCTTTATGTGTTAGTTTTATGTTTTTCCTTTTTAATATTAACTTGCCTTATTGTGAAACGTTTGGTGGTTATATAAGTGAAGACAAAGGATTAAGTAAGCAGTCCTAAACTCTGGTTGAGACAGAGAACGTTGATAAGGCAAAAGAATGATTATAAATGTATGTCGACCCAGCATCCTACCCGTCAATTCTCCAAGTCTAGAGAGAGGGCCGAGGGAGCGCAGTGGTGAATGGAGTCACTGTGGACCGCGAGTGAGCTAAGAGAGGACGGACGCCCATGTCACTCCCTCCAGGGACAGAGTGTCGCGGCTGTGTTAGTGGTTCGGTTCCTTACTCTCCTGCAGAAGTCTCACCTCGAAGCCTCCTTCCACTCGTTCACAAGTCTCAAAAGCCTCCTTGCACGGCTGGATTAAGCATGTGGGAGGCCCGGGGCTCGCTTGGAAGGGAGGCCCCCTTTCCAACTCCCCCAATGGCATACACCACAGACTGGTAACCTAAATCCTAATATATAAATAGCCCTTGTTACGGTATATTTCCCTGGTGTGCTTGTAAGTGTGGTGTCGCCTTTTGTTCCATATTACAGATTGCAGTGTAGACTTCGGAGCTCCCTTTTCTCAGCGATTTATTGCGTGTATTGCACCTCGGCCTCTTACTGGATGTTATTAGGAAAGTTGTTGTTTGTTTCTCGCTTTTTTCAGCTGGAATAATCCCTTCAGTAGGAGAGGCTTTATGTTAGAAAATAAAGCAGCGTAAAAAACGTAAATTCTGGTTAAAGAGGATCATGACCATTGTATTGTAATTGGGAACGCGAAGGGGAAGTCAAGTACTGTCCTATGATTTGACGGTAATTAAAGGGACACCTGTAATTAAAGGTGATTAGCCCACATCCCTCACTGCAGGTACGGAAGGGCGAGACGTGTCCTATCCTCATCAGGTATTTCAAAAATTGTCGTAACCAATAGGGAGCTTGTCTTTACATTTGCGCTTTCAATTTTAATACTGAATCCTGGCTGCAGCATCCAGGTGACGTCCTGTTTATTCTTGTTGTTACCAGACGATTTTATTCAGCATAGGAAAGGTCTGTCGTACTGGAAGGGTCATCTCTTCCTGTTCTATAAGTCTGTCCTGTGTTGAATAACACTGGAAGAAAATATTAAGGAATGAAGAAGGCATCCCCAGGGTCAGAGAGTTGATCAAGCAGACCTAAGTGTGTGTGTGTGTGTGTGTGTGTGTGTGTGTGTGTGTGTGTGTGTGTGTGTGTGTGTGTGTGTGTGTGTGTATCTTTTTCTCGCTGCCATGGACTCACCTAGGTATTCCACTGAGGCAAACATCATACCCTTATACTTAGCGGAGGGAACATATCACGGTCAGGGGGTTCATCTGTCCATCCTCGAGTTTGGCATCAGTTGGGATTCGGAATAATCTTTTTAGTCGGGTATTCTCGTGAGGTAAGTAAGCTCCCTAACACCTTTTCCTTACCGGTTTATTTTTGCTTGCATCTCATTAATAATTCCTTGCATGTTATTTTTGCCTTCCATGATGGTGTTTAAAAGATATACGCAATATACAGGAGAGTAGTAAGGCACACTATGGAAAATAATTCGCTATGGATAAGGTGTCAGGGAGCCACCTTAACCGACGAGAATACAGGCCTTAATCCCATCAGTCTGAGCATTATTTCCTTCACTACTGCAGACAGAGTGGCACGAAAAAGTATATATGGAACGTTGTGGTGGCGCTGTGGATGTGCTGGTGTTTTTAGAGAGAATGGAGAATGTGAGACTGACTAGGAGAGTATGTGAGTGGGGTGAAGGTGGAGGGGGTGTCGGAGAAACCGAGGATGAGATGGAGGGGTCGGGTGGAGAGGTAGATGAGTGAGGAAGGTGTAAACTGGAGAGAAGGAAGCGGGATGGCAAAGGATAGAATGACCTGGAGACGATATATTTGTCGCCACCCTTTCCTAGATTCAGGTATCTTACTATAATACTCGAAGACAAATTAGAAGAGGCCTGGTCTAAGCTGAATGAAAACGTGTGGGTGATAAGAAGATACCGATGCCGAGAAACGTTTGTATATAGAAAGGATTAATGGGGGCCTTCTAACAAATTTACAGATACCGAATAACGTTTGCATATAGATGGGATTAATAGAGACTTTCTGGTCGATATACCGACACTAAAAAACGCTTGCATATAGAAGGGGTTAATGGAGACTTTCTAACCACGTATTCAGCGTAGGTCAGACGGGTTCACCTGACAGCACCCCTCCACCTCGCTCTCTTCTGCCCAGCGAGAATAAAACGGAAAAGACGTGATCCTATCGTACCTGGGAGTCCGGGGAGGTGCCAGATTCAGTCACGTTGTTACTACACGTGCGAATTTCCCGCTACTGAATGAAATCTTCCCGGGTTAATGCCTTGAATCCCGGTGATGTCCATTCTTTTTTTTAAGTTTATTCTTGTTATTATAGTCTGTTTGTTTTCATCTGACGGAACCAGACCACTCCCACAAAGAGAATGCTAAGTCGTGGTTGCGTGAAATTCAGTGGGCCTCAGTTAAGATATAGAAATGAGTCTCCTTGGTTACTAGTCAAATCTGCTCTCCAGCACGAATGCATAAAAAAATACCCCGCCGAATTGAAAGGGTTAAATTTGTTATCACGGAAAAGGAAAAAAAAAGTTTATAAGAGATAGTTTTCCACCGTTTAGCCGCAGTTCCTTCTTCCATGCTTAAAAAAAATAAAAATAAAAAATTGTCCCTCTTCTGAATAAAGTCGTCTGGCGTTGGTCATAGAAACTGGTTAACTCCTTCAGTCCGATGACACAGTTTTATTTTAATTCTGTCTGTCTATTTCTGTCTCTCTGTCTGTCTCTGTCTCTGTCTGTCTGTCTGTCTCTCTGTCTGTCTCTGTCTCTGTCTGTCTGTCTGTCTCTCTGTCTGTCTCTGTCTCTGTCTGTCTGTCTCTCTCAAGACGATTTTAAACTTGGAAAAGACCCTTAGTGGCGACGGGGTTAATGAAGGCTAGATATAACCCCTCCAGTTCGACAAATCCCCTTTAAGCTCGATAAAATCGTCTGGAGATTGCACGAATAAGATTACAGTACTCGTAGTGAAAGGGTTGTGTACCACATTAGCCACACCGCACACCCTCAATCCTCGAATTCTAGGACAGTGAATGAAACGAGCACTCCTCTTGCATAGCTTGGCCTGGCCAATCGTCACTATGCCCGAGACTTCCAGCGACTCTGCTCGTGCCTGCGACCCGTTGAGGGGGGTACCAACAGCAGATCCGTGCCGCCAGGAGCCACTTCCATCCAGGGAACCGTGAATTGGTTCAACGTGAGATCGTGTTACGGTTTCATCAAACGCCGGGACACTGGCGCTGATGTTTTCGTGCACGCTTCTGGGATCATTGCACCAAATCCACGGCATTTCCAGCGCTCACTTGCCGAGGGAGAGACGGTGGAGTTTCGTGTTGTACAGGCTTCCAAGGGTCCCGAGGCTAAGGACGTCACTGGGCCTGGTGGTGTTGCTGTGCAGGGCTCTGCCCGTGCACGGCGGCGTCACCCTGCCCAGAGACGCCAGCCAAAGGGTCCTGGAAGTGCTGGCAACACAAACACACTCGTTGCGATGTGTATCGCGACGGCTGAGGCTTTTAGTGGGGGTAGCAAGGCGGTTCTGGCTGTTCTCCTTCCTCAGATCTTTGAGGAGAACGGCCTTCCACGCCTTGCTATTCCCCGAAGCTTCACCCGCGATCCTCGTCTCCCCCCTCATCAGGAGCGTCAGGCCCGGCGACAGCAGCCACCACCACCTCGCACGACACCGCGAAAACGGCTGTGGTGGCGCCACCACCATTGAACCTTCGATCACCGACCCGGAACTGCCACAGGCCATGGATATTGAGCATGGGGAGACTGTCGTGGAGGTCCACCTCCCTTCGTCAGGAGCTGAGGAGGAGCGTGTCTCGTCCCCCGTCCCTCTAGTACATCTGGACGCAGCGGAGCCCTCCTCCGTGCCCTCTCCATCTGCTCCTGACGAAGTGGTGGAGCCTCTTCCACCTTCACCACCGCCTGCCGCCATCGCTCTCACTTCTTCTCCCCCTCCACCTAAGGAGAAGAGGAAGAAACAAAAGAAGAAAGGGGGTAAGACCAAGAGTGACCCCTCCTCCGTTGCTCGCCGGATCGAGGCCCTCCTTCCACCACTCTCAGGGACTCGTGATCTCGATGCCCGCACGGATGCGGACCTGGAAGAGCTACTCTTCTGCCTCACGGATCCGATCAACGACGAAGATACACTGCCTCTCGTCTATCAGACTTTGTATCAGAAGATGCGTGAGGCATACATCTCCAACTCCCTCTCTCCATCTGAGGAAGCCGCCATCCGCGAGGGCATCGGGTTTGATCCACCACGTGCTGCCCTCGGCAACTATATCGCCACCAGACTGCTCTCGTAACTGCTGAGCCACGCCTGATCTTGTCCTGCCTTGCTGCTTCGTCTTGCAGTTTTTGTCACCGCTATGCTCTCGTTTGAGAGCTACTTTATGCCACTTCTCTGACGGGCTCTATGTTTGCCCGTGTCCTCACCATGTTGTGAGGCAAATATCACAACAACAACAACAATGAAACGAGGTACACTTAAGAGACATAAAAGTTCTGCCTGGTATTCTGCTGCTCCCACTTAACACTTAGAGAGAGAGAGAGAGAGAGAGAGAGGGGGTGGGGGGGAAATCCGTCACTTTCCTGTATTGTATCAGAGGGAATGATTGGGGGGAGAAGCATACGAAGCCTCTCCCAGCTTAGGAATATTAGGCAACAGAGGGAAGTAAAAAGTAGAAGAGATGAGGTGAAATATTGGGTGAAGTTTTTGTGTCTGGCTGTATAGGACTGTTACACAACTACACTTTCACACACACACACACACACACACCTCAACCCCAGTGCCCTTATATGCTCAATGACCCGTACTTAGGCTATGGTGTCATGTGTTTACTTCTTTCCAGAGCTGAAAATATAGTCTGAGTATTAACCTTCTTATTCCCTGACATTTTATTATTCTAGCTATTTCCAGACGATTTTATTTAGTTAAGAGGGTCTGCTTGAAGTGGCAGGTCTTGATATAACCCTTAAGAAAGCCACGACATGCCATGACCGGCACAACAGCTGAGCAGAGAAAAAATAATGATGCTCTGTTCTTGTCTAGCGGAAAAGTTTTGGGTGTTTCTCGGCTATACTTGGCTCTATGGGAAAAGAGAGAGAGAGAGAGAGAGAGTTCAATAGCTGGAAAGGAGACAATGCTTTGGTGTTCCTCAAAGCAGGGCAATTTTACAAGCCATACTGGGCAAGAGTTTTACTTATTGATACCAAATTTTAGATGAAGTATTGTGTTCTCACTCGATTCGCCCACTTAAGAAAAGTATCCTATCCTTGTGTGTGTGTGTGTGTGTGTGTGTGTGTGTGTGAGAGAGAGAGAGAGAGAGAGAGAGAGAGAGAGAGAGAGAGTACGAGGATGCAGACAGAAATAGGAACAAAACACATCCAGTCACTCAAACCTCAGACAGAGTACCAAGTGGAAGGGACTCAAGTTTTAGGCCACATTACAAAACACAGACCAAAGCAATGTACAGGAAAAAGCACCACTGGGCCAGAAAAACAATATACGAAAAACAGTAGGGCCTTAAAAACAAAAGACAACAAGGAAGGCAGATGAGGCTGTGTTGATTGTCTTGATTGTCTCCTCTATCTGACAGAGCGTTGGACACTACGGGAGTCATTTCTGGTCATTGTCTTTTGTTTTGACCGTAACAGTGGGCCAAAACAATAGAAAAAACAACAGAGGCTTATAAACAGGAGGCAGGAAGGAGGGCGGGGGGGAGGGCTGTTATGTACTGCCTCTTCCATTCAACACAACACTAGCAGTTGGACCTAATTATCTACTGGAGGATTCTCTCTCTCTCTCTCTCTCTCTCTCTCTCTCTCTCTCTCTCGTTTTTTGTCTGTACTACATTAGAAGGACGCATCGTGCCGATTGTGTACCCAATTTTTTAACACGAGAGAGAGAGAGAGAGAGAGAGAGAGAGAGAGAGAGAGAGAGAGAGAGAGAGAGAGAGAGAGTGTGTAAATTTTTCCCTGTAGTACACATCTCAGACACTCCTAAATAAACACACACACAAACACACAAACTTATGTACACAGAACAGGCGAAACTTGGAATTTGACATCCGTAGACTTTCAGGAGGCAGCAAAATTTTATTAGCGAATTAATAGCCGATCGAAAGTTAGGTTAGGTCACTTTGGGCAGGGTTTGGTCTGATCAGGTAATTTTTGGTTGGGTTGGGTTCAGTTCCACTAGATATAGACGGATTAGGTTAGATTGCTTTAGAATACGTTGGTTTTGATATGTTTTGGGTTGGGGTTTATTTTGCTGGGTTAGGTTCGGTTGGATTAGGTCATTTTAGGCTTGACTGGGTTGGGTTAGGTCGGGTATGGTATGGTTAAGTGAGACTGGGTAGGATTAGGTAGGGTTAGATGCGGTTAGGCTGCGTCAGAATTGGTTTGGTTAGGTATGAGGAGGTTACATGAGATTGTGAGGTTAAATACAATTAGACTGGGTTAGGTGAGGTTAAGTTAGATTAAGTTGGGTTAACTTGGGATGGATTAGGTCATTCGAGGTTAGGTAGGGTTCAGTTCGAGCAAATATAGATAGGTTATTGGAGACTGGGCTAAAATAAATTGGTTTATGCATTGCGGTCTTTTGTTGGTCGGTCCTTCCAAAGTCAAACATCACAGGAGGTGGGCGTGGTTTTGTTTGTGTGTGTGTGTGTGTGTGTGTGTGTGTGTGTGTGTGTGTGTGTGTGTGTGTGTGCTCGCTTCGTGTTTCGTCTGTTTTATATATTCTGTGTGTGCCTTGTGTAACTAAAAGTTTGTTTTCAGTATAGCATATGTTTTTAGTTTATTTAGCTCTCCCTGGACGATTGTATAAGAGCTTCGTGGAAAATACTAGAACTAGAAAGATGGCAGTAGGTACAGCCTTGTGTACCAGATATCCTGCCCAAGTTTCATTAGCAGATACGTTGCCCAAGTTGAATAAAGTCGTCTGAAGTAAGAATAAGGTTGAAGAGACGTTGCTGTACTGAAAGTCGTTGGATATGCCTTGTTTTATGTCTTTTCGTATGTGGCTGCGAGATAACAGACTCAAGTTCAGTCTTTTATGGGAAGCGTTAATAGATATCTCAGTGCTTTGCTTAATACTCAAACATCTCCCAGACACATTCATAAATGCACTTACACACTTTACAACGCTGCCTTGGCATCCGGCTACTTTCTGGATACGTTTAAGACCGCGACAGCAACTCTAATCCCAAAAAAAAGACAAGACAACAACAGACCCCTTAAACTTCAGGTCCATCAGTTTACTCGAAGTGCTGGGAAAAACGTTCGAACGAATCATCAACAGTAGATTACGCCAATACTTAGAAGATGAAAACCTTCTTTCCCCCAGACAGTTTGGCTTCAGACCTTGACGATCCACACAGGACGCCCTAAACATCATCACCAATTACTTACACATCAACCAAAACATCCGCAATGCATACAAGACAGCCCTTATTACTCGAGACGTAAAACGTGCATTTGACTCTGTTTGGCACGCAGGCCTGAAGTACAAAATCTGCGAACAATTCAACTTTCCTTCACTCATTAAAAAACTACTTTGCAATTTTCTAGACAACCGCACAATGCGCATTAAATTTAAAGATAATTACTCAGACTTTTTCCAGCTTCATGCAGGTGTACCTCAGGGCTCCGTCCTCGCACCCACCCTCTACACACTCTACACAAATGACATCCCCACCCCACTACATGACGATTCACTCACCATCCAATACGCAGGCGACATTACTCAACTTGTACGATCAACGACAATTGACGGAATTACCAACAAAGCGAGGATAGAGCTGGACCGAATTGCACGATGGGAGCAGAAGTGGCGGATTCAAGCGAATCCCTTGAAATGCACAGACATATTTTCGTATTAAATCAGCCAACCCCCGCCCACTTTTTCTAAATTCGCGTGATCCCGATCGCGTTCCCATTCCTATTAGGAATACTTGCACCGTACTTGGTCTTACATACGATAAAAACTTCAAATTTCATCATCATATACGAGGCAAGGCAGGCGTGGCTGGCACTGCACTAACACAAATATACCGGTTCCGTAGTGCAGCATCTTCAACTAAATTTCATCTGTATAAAGCACTGATTAGACCACTGCTCACGTATTCACCGTTAAGTCTATCTCTTTCGGCCAAAAGCAACATTCTAAATTTACAGAGAGTTCAAAACAAAGCCATACGTTGGGCACTGAGCATACGGTGGGATGATTTTGTCACCAACATACACTCTCATGAACGCGCCAACATTCCACCCATCAACACTTACCTTCACCACCTACAACAAAAACAAATCACCAAACTCACCGACGTTCACACTGACTTCATCGACTTTTTCACCCGGATCACACACCCCACACGACCTCTAGCCAACCTCTTCCACCCTGACGAAAGAGCCTGCACCAACCCCATTATTCACTTAAGTACCAATAGTTTATTTATTACTGACCCTTTCATTAATTAACTACTTAGTTCACACCCAGCAACTCACTCAAGACTCTAAATCACCCCTACACCCATTATCAAGATCACGGCAGCTACGTAATAACCCGCCATCCTCATATCCAGCACCCCCGTCTCAGACCCTGAACCACCCCTACACCCCCCATCAAGATCACGGCTACAGCCCAATACTCCGCCCACCCCCAAGAGAACCTACCCTGACTCCCCTTCCTCCACTCCTCCCCCCTACCTCCTCCCCTTTCCTTATCCCCCTACCCAAGCCCCCCAGGGAGCCGGAAAAATCAGATGAACCTGAGAGGCAGCCAATAAGCTAATGCTTGGCAGAGAAAGCCGTAGCTATTCACTCCTCCCGTCCTTAAGTAACAACACAGTGCACGTGCGAGACCCCCCCCTCCCTTCCCAACACCAAACACACGCACGTTGGGTTAAGCCCCGACACTCTTTCTCTTAGTCTAAATTCTTCCTCTCCTACTTAAAACACACACACACACACACACACACACACACAGGCACCTTACACAATGCAACCAGGATCAGAGCTCTCAGTAAGGCCGGGAGTTTAAACTAAGGCTTAGTTCCTGCCACCACGTGTCGTCGCCCTGGTTGCATAACACTCATCACATATACACAATCATTCTTTACCTTCCTTCCTTTCCCCCCCTTTTCTATACGTCATTATTATTATTATATATTACTTGTTGGTGCACCTGTGCGGGCGAGATGAGCTCATCCAGTACGGGGATAGTTACATCAGTTGTCACCTCATCTACAACCTCATTGTTCACATCCTCTCTGTTCAGCACAGTCTCAAAATGGAATTTAAAATCCTCATCACTGGGGCACAAGATTTCATCAGGTCTGTCCATGTTAAAGTCTCCTTTCCAATCAATTGCTCTCCACACTCTTGCGTCATCAGCGTCATCCAGCAGCCTCTCCCACCTACCAAGATTGCTACCACCTATCTCTACTGCTCTGTCTACCCTGCCTACATTGTCCTCCGCACACGAGTATAAAGCGTCAGTGATGCGCTTCTCAAAAGCTTCAGCATTTACATAATCTTCAATAGGTACTCTTTGCATAATATTATTCACAAATGCTTCTTTGTTGATTCTGTTAAATCTGAGTGACTTTCTCATTAAACAAGTCTTGCCAGCATTTCCATGAAGGGCTGCATGATCCCCTAGCGACCCCGCCCTCGTCATGAGACTGTCAAAATCTACGCCTGAACACGTAACTGTTACTGTAACGAGGGCATGATCGGAAGGGAGGTCACCCCGCCTTAACACAGAAAAATCACTCATATAGTCTATCAGAGACGGTGACGCCACACATGTATCCACCTCCGAAACCCAGGTGCCGCGTCTCCGATATGTTTTATCACCAGGAAAATGTTTGTCAGCATACATGAGGTTATTAATGACAACCAATCTGTTATCAATACATATAGTACACAACAATTCAGCGTTATCGTTAGCCCTGTTTACATCATCGTGAATCACTGGGTATGACATATCATTTACATTAGGTATCTCCGCTGTCGACAATAATTGTCTCACACTTTTCCTAAATCTAGCATTCATGTCACCAATTATGATGTATCCTTTATATGTGTACCTAGAATTTACTTTTACTTGGATTGAGGCAAATAAGTCGTGGGAGTAATACGGGGAGTCACATGGAGGAATGTAACAGAAACCAAACAACACACCCTCAGTGTTACGAAACTGCATCCAGACTTGATCTCCAATGCTTGTGTCGACATCAAATACCAACGTAGATAACCAGTTCTTAATACAGACAACCGTTCCACCCCGTTCCGCTGAACCAACTACCTTACTCCTATAAGTCACATATCCGGGGAATGACACTGACATAGACGTCTTAACCTCATTAATACTAATCACATCATAATTATGTAGCATCTGCTGCACATTTGTTTTTTCTAACTTTGTGCGCACTCCTCCTATATTCCACCACAGTACGCTTATTTTCCTTACTTGCTGTGGTGATCCAAAATACACGCACACACACACACACACACACACACACACAAATGAAGACATACTAAGAAAGATAATAACATCATTCATCAGATCAACCCTGGAGTATGCGTCAGTATTCTGGAGTCCTCATCTAAAAAAACACATAGATAAGAATGAAAAAGTTCAAAGGGCAGCTACAAGATGGGTACCAAGCTTAAGGGATCTAAGCTACGAAGAAAAACTGAATCTACCTACACTACAGGAAAGAAGGAAAAGAGGAGACATGATTATACTATATAAATGCATATCAAGGAAGGAGAAAATAGACATAAATGAGTATATAACCTATGGGGATGCAGCAGTAAGAGGACACTGCAAAGAACTGCATAAAGGAGAGGCAATAAAGACGTAAGGAAATTTAGTTTACCAAATAGAGCAATAATTGACCAGTGGAATGCACTACCGAATGAAATAGTGTGTGCCAAAACATTTCATAAATTTAAGATGTATGATAAAAATGGTTTAATACACGGGACTACGGGCTTTATTCATTCCTATAAAGATACAATTAGGTAAGAACACACACACACACACACACACACACACACACACACACAGTACAGGGAACCTCAACAAACGGTAAGAAGCAGACAAGAAACATTCAGATATTATGGATCTACAGGAAGAAGTGTGAACGTCGAGGGTAGGGTTGCGAGAGGCAGACCGAAAAAGACCTGAGACGAGGTCATAGAGTGTGACCTCAGGGATAAGGGACTGAATAGGGAGGCTGCCAGAGATCAAGCAGCGTGGAGAGCCATCATGCGACTAAGGCCAACGCATGCAAGCTAATTGGAGCTTTTATAAATGATACGATACGATCACAGTACAAAGCAACTGATTAAGCAGCCAATAACTCAGTGTAGAATCCGAATGCAGTATAGATATCGCTGGGAAATAAGCCAGGAAAGATGTGATAAACTATAGATTAGCTGGAAAAAATGGAAAACACAATCCACTGAGTGTCCACATATAGAACCACATGGAAATTTATGTTAGACCACCGCCATTAAGAAATAAAAGGACCTTTGAACATGAGGCAACGTAAGAACAAGAGAGAGAGAAAAACAAAACCAAAAGATAATGGACAGTATAAAGATTCGTCAAAGTTACATAAGGGTCCCCTACATTTTGTGGGAATTTTCTTTATTGCAAGCCCCGCCCCCAAAGCGGCGTCTACCTCTCTGCCTCTACCCATTTAAACCTCCCATGCCCAGACAGCGACCCTCAGTGTCGCTCTTGTTGTGGTGGGGTGTACATCTGCTTCGGTTAGGCCATGGCGCCAGGCCGTCTACCTCCAGCGATCAGCGCCTCAGTTACCAAATGTTAAACGGGGAGTGCAGGCGTGCGCCGCCCAGCTCCGCGGCACACCAGTCTCGCGTCATGGCAAGGGCGGAACATATTCGTGTTTATCGCTGAGGGTTCACTTAAGCACCAATAGTTTATTTATTACTGACCCTTTTATTAATCAACTACTTAGTTCACACCCTGCAATTCACTTAAGTCTCTAAACCACCCCTACACCCATTATCAAGATCACGGCACCACGTAATAACCCGCCATCCTCATATCCAGCACCCCCGCCTCTGTCCCTTACCCCCCCATACTGCCCTTCCTCCACCCCTCCCCTTTCATTATCCCCCTACCCAAGCCCTCTAGGGCTTCTAGGATTAGCTGGGATGGAACACTAGAGTATTCCCTGTCATGAGAGGGTCACCATACCATCTTTTGGCTATAAGAGTAGCTAAGCAAAGATTCTAAGCTTGGTAGGACTCGCTGCTTGCCTCTGTCAGTCAGTGGCCGCCGGACGACGAGAGGGAGAGGGAATGTCGGCGCGTTCTTGAGTGTACGTGTTGGAATTTGCTGTTATTAACCATTCAGAGGGTTAAACTGGGACACAAAGATATATTAGTGGCAGCCAGGAAGTATTATAAGCTAAAGACATGTAAAAAATATGGGTAACAAGTGTATTTGTCGATGAGACGAAGAAGGTATCAGTGAGTAAAGGAGATGGGAAGGTAAGGGGGCGTTGACTCAGTCTCCTGAGGTAAGGGTTAGATTTTGCTGTTTTTAGTCATTAAGGTAATTACATTAGGACACAAGGATGTCTTGCTGACAGCCAGGATGTATCATAGGCCAAAGACAAGTAAAAAATAAAGGTAATACACGTCAGTTTGATGAGACAAGGGGGCAGTGTGTGAGGGAAGGGGGCCGTGCAGCATCTCAGTTCTGGCGTCTCAGCACCAGTGAAATAAGTGAGTATCGTCCTGTGGATTCTCGTGCCAATCAAACTGGTGGACATGGTTTGTTTCCCCCTTGTCTCTGTCCACGCAGCAGTACAGATCAGAACCTGAATATAAAGTGACTAATGAGGCTTGTATTTTAGGGTAAGAACGTGCTTGCAAAAATAAGCTAAGTTCTGTAGTCATAAATCTGCTGTAAGTGCATTCACGTACACACGCATCTGCTAAAAAAAACACACACACAAACACAGCACACACATATACTCAGACGCACACCCACGTGCACACATGTACACACCTGCACACACACATACATACATGCATACATACATACATACATACAGGGAATGCACGAAGGTGCACTTAATTTACCTATATTTCAAAGTTTATGCTCCTGGAAGGAAGCAAGCACATGGTGGTACATATATATTGATGCACCCACATATGTTTCAATACACACATACTGATTCATGCAGGCATTGTTGCACGTACACAGTGATGCACGCACACACGCTGGCACAAATACACCGATGCACACACATGGATGCGCACACGCGTTGATGCATTCAGACACTGATACACGCACACGGCAATGTATGCACATACTGATGCACACAGGCGCTGATGCATACACACACACTGATGCATACACTGATGAGTGCACACACTGATGCACACACATTTATGAATACTCATATGGACACATTTATGAACGCATCCATTAACACACACACACACACACACACACACACGATTAGACTGTATGATACTCATTTTTTATAGACGAAGATAGTCGTCCGGTTGCAGCTCATTTTCCATAGCTCAGTAACAGAATAAGGCAGTACTATGGCCAAGCATATTTGTCATACCACTTCTTCGTGAATAGCACCATATTTTGGTGTTAACCCCCTGTCACAGCACTTTATTTAAGAAAGAGATTGCAATTTTACGCCAAGTTAGAGTGAACAGGGTATAGCTATGATGACGAAACACATATTTGTCTCTTGGTTTCCAGATCACTGCACGCGCACTCCTCAGGTCACGTCTTCCATAGAACAGACAACAGAGGGACAGACAGCGTAACTGAATGGCAGGCTAGAGATGGAGTGAGAAGAAGAGGTACACAGAGAACTAGAGATGATACGCGCAGATCCACCGATATCGGAAGGAACAAGGCAATGGATCAGAGTGGAGAAAGGTGAGAGGGGTCCTTATCCTGCAGTGGTGTGTCACAAGCTGATAATGATGATGATGATGATGATGATGATGATGATGAAGATGATTGATGATGATGATGATGATGATGATGCTGATTGATGATGATAATGATGTTGATGCTGATAATGATGATGTAACTCCGTGCAAACTCTAAAACAAGGTTAGATGATGGTGATGAATATGATGATAAAGGTGATGATACTGATATATCTTTTGTACCACATTTTTAACAGTGCTGGGATGATGATGACATGCTGCTGCTGCTGACGACGATGATGATGATGATGATGATGATGATGATGATGATGATGATGATGACGAGGAAGATGATGATGATGATTAGTACAACGAAGACGACGACGATGATTTCGACGACGACGATGATGACAACGACGACGATTTTCAAGTCATTGGCTGAGTCACCTCTCCCTTTCCTTTCTGTTTAACTACGTGTTTTGGTGACTGGGCATTGTGTGTGTGTGTGTGTGTGTGTGTGTGTGTGTGTGTGTGTGTGTGTGCTTGCTTCTGTTCGTGTATGTATATCTTGGTTGATGATACCATAGTTATTCAAATGGCAGAATTATTTCCACACATTCATAGTATTTTTTCAAGGGTAAATATTAGGCTAAGAATTTAGGACCTTTTACCCATAGAGTAACGAGACACTTACGCAATATTCTGAAAAGCTTATTACATCCCATAGATCACATAACAGGGTTTCATAAGTCACTGATCATCGTCGCATTATGTATCGTTAGGAAGTGGATGAATATGAGTGTCTGAAATAATACATATATTTTGGCCTTTATTTAGATGGAAAAATTAACCTCACAGAATTATGCACTTTTAATTTTAAGGATACAACACATGATTTTCTACATTTTATCACAGTAGCTCTAGGACCGGCCCTGCCCTTCAGCTTCTCACTAACAATTTTCGGATGAGAGGTGTTGTACTCATATAGGCTTTGGAGATTATACTGAAGCCAAGTCACGTTCTACCAGCCCCACACACTAAATCACATTCAATCACTCATCCACACCACACCACACGACACCATACTACCCCACCACACCATATCACACCACACCATATCAGTCTCTCACACTACATGACACGGAATCACACTCCCACACCACACAGAACCACCCTCCCACACCACACCACACCACAAAATAATCCTCCTCCCACACCACACCACACCACAAAAAATCCTCCTTCCACACCACACCACACCACACATAAACACTCTCCCACACCACACCACACCACAAAACTTAAAACCACTCTCCTACCCCACACTACACCGCACCACACAACTCTCAACACCACACAACCGTCCACAAACCACACCACACAAACACCTCCATACCACACTACACCACACAAACACCTCCATACCACACTACACCACACAACCTCCCCCTATACCACATTATACCACAAAACCCTCCCACCACACGACACCACACCACACCAAGGGGATTAAACAAAGGGGTTTGAAGCTCCGGCATCTGGTAATTCTGAGCTTGTTTCCAGGTACCTTCACACACAATCCTCTGGTCACATCTTCCACAGAGCAGGCAACAGACGGACAGGCAGCGTAACTGAATGGCAGGCCAGAGATGGAGTGAGAGGAAGAGGTACACAGGGAACAAGATAGATGAAACTCGCAGATCCACCGATATGGGAAGAGGCTAACAACCAATGTATCAGAGTGGAGAAAGATGAGAGGGGTCCTAATCCTCCAGTGGTAATGTCAGGGCCTGATGATGATGATGATGATATTAATGATGATAAAGATGATATTGATGATGATGATGATAATGATGTTGATGCTGATGATAATGATGATTTAACTTCAGTACGAGGTAACAGAGTTGGGATAACGGTGGTGATGATGATGATGATGATTACAGTCATGATAACAAATTTTAACAAAGATGATGGTGATGATGATTGTAGTTATGATAATGATAGTAATGGTAATAATAATAATAATGACAATTATAATAATGATAATGAAGATACTGATGATGATTTTTGTCGGTAGGTGGACGGACGGACGGAACTGCAAGAACTTGGTCAGCAGTCAAAGATCCACGATTCCCCATCCATCCATCCATCCATCCAGCTCCCCCTGATGTTAAAAGCTAAGTCAAATTTCTGTGTCATACGCCTTTTGGAAACAGGGCAGTATTTTAGGAAGCACGGGAGTCTTCTCAGTGCCCCTTCCTTAGCTATTTATTTTTGCATAGCACGTCTTAACATTTTCTTGTAAGCTATTAAAATCGGCTTCATATCGGCAGAGTTTACATCTCTCTCATAAAAGAGGGTGTTGTGGTGTAATGTGCTGATTAAATCGCTAAGGAAGAGATGTAAAGAATTTCCAAAGCAGCTCTCAGTACGATCCTGGAGGCAGAAAAAAAAAACTGAAGCGAAGTTAACTCATGTTTTCAAGTCAAGAAAAAGATTAATTTTATTTATATTTTCTTATGGAGAAATTTGTCCAGATTTTCACATTAAGGTGCAGTATATTCCTAGATTTCCACTTTCCTTTTTATTGAGCCAAAAGCGTAATAGTGAAAAAATCTAATGAAAAATCGAATAGTCTCTCTCTTGACCCAGTGCCCACCTACCTACAAGATTCCATTGAAAGCCGATAGCAAGTTTTTGATATATCTTGGCCATAGACAGACAGATAGACAGATAGAAAGACAGACAGACAGACAGACAGATAGAGAGACAGACAGACAGACAGATAGAAAGACAGACAGACAGACAGATAGAAAGACAGACAGACAGATATATAGACAGACAAATAGAACGACAGACAGATTAACAGATAGATAGACAGACAGACACGGGTGAATACATAACTTCCTTCAACTTCACTTGCGGAGGTAACTAGGCACATAAAGCTGTCACAACACAAACATTATCAAACCCTCCAGCATCCCACAACCAGACACACACACACTTATACGTGTACAGAGAACAGGCGAAACTTGGAATGTTAAATCCGTAGACTTTCAAAGCAGCAAAATTTCTTATGAAAAAAAAAAATAGTGAATTTATAGCCGATCGAAAGTTAGGTTAGGTCACTTTGGGCAGGGTTTGGTCTGATTAGGTAATTTTTGGTTGGGTTGACTTCAGTTCGACTAGATATAGACGGATTAGGTTAGATTGCTTTAGAATACGTCGGTTTTGATAGGTTTTGTGTTGGGTTTTATTTGGTTGGGTTAGGCTGGGTTAGGTTCGGTTGGATTAGGTCATTTTAGGCTTGACTGGGTTGGGTTAGGTCAGGTATGGTATGGTTAAGTGAGACTGGGTAGGATTAGGTAGGGTTAGATGCGGTTAGGCTGCGTCAGAATTGGTTAGGTTTGATATGTGGAGGTTACGTGAGATTGTGAGGTTAAATACAATTAGACTGGGTTAGGTGAGGTTAAGTTAGATTAGGCTGGGTTAATTTAGGTTGGATTAGGACATTGGAGGTCAGGCGAAATTCAGTTCGAGCAAATATTTATAGTTTAGGTAAGACTGGGCTAAAATAAATCGGTTTAGATATGATTAGGTTGGTTTGGGTTAGGTGAAGTTGAAATACAGAACCACAGGTGTTTATTGATAAAGTGGACTGGCGTTTGAACCGATTATGAGGCACGAGATTTGTTGACGTCACTTCATAAGCTGGTGGTTAGATTTTGCTGGATTTTCCCGCCATTGTCCTCCTGTCTGTGATATGTCGCCTTGTTCCCACTGCACCCACCAAATGTATGCTGTTTGACTTCATTCTGTACTCTGACTTGGCCTACAATTTCCATCTATCCATCTTGAATACTGAGTTGTAGCAATGGATTAATACTAGAACATGTAAGTCACAAAAAAGTGCCATTGAAGAGGAGCCGTAGCGCTGCACTTTTCTGTCAATGGCCCATGTGAAGTAAGCGGCAAAAGGACGAAAATCTGAGTCAAGTTACCCTGAAAAAAAGTAATATAATGCAGGATAGTATGATATTCTAGGAAGTTGTGGACAGTTGAGAGTTGTTTGTTAATTGCAATAAAGGGACAGGCAGACAGATAGACAGATAGAGGACAGACAGACGCAGAGAACGGAGACACGATAGGGGAACAGAATCCTGACGTTATTATGAGTGTAGTTGACTTCATAGCATACTACATTATATTTGTGCCCTAACTTTAGTAGCATGTTTATGTATAACCAAGGTTCGTTGACAAGTAGTGAACTCACTCACACACACACACACACACACACACACACACACACACACACACACACACACACACACACACACACACACACACACACAATACTCTCTAACAGTAGTTGGTGGTGGGGAAATTTGTGTATGTAACTGTGGTGGTGTGGGGAGGTTGCCATGGTAACACACTGCCCCCCCCCCACACACACACACTGCAACGACATCAAACTTTACACTCCTACCCACCACACACAATACATTCACCTACAGAAGCACACACACAGACACACACACACACACACACACACACTGCAACCACATCAAACGAAACACCCCCCGCCCACCACACACAATACATTCACCTACACACACACACACACACACACACACTGCTACCACATCAGTCTATACACTCCACCCCCCACCACCGCTCACACAAAACATCCACACACACACACACACACACACACACACACACACACACACACACACACACACACACACACACACACACACACACACACACACACACACACACACACACACACACACACACACTGCAACCACATCAAACGAAACACCCCCCGCCCACCACACACAATACATTCACCTACACACACACACACACACAATACATTCACCTACACACACACACACACACACTGCTACCACATCAATCTATACACTCCACCCCCCACCACCGCTCACACAAAACATCCACACACACACACACACACACACACACACACACACACACACACACACACACACACAATTTATTTTTGGATAGGGCTGGTAAAGAGACCTGTATGATCATGAGAGTTAATAGAGACAGCATTAACACTCCTATAGCAGTATGACTCACTCTCAGGTGAATGCTATCGCCAAGCAGTACCTGGAATAAAATACTAGAGTTGCCCCTACCATGAGAGGACCCGGGTACCATCTAGTGGTTGTAAAAGTAGCTGGACAAGTTTCTCGTCTTGGTAGGCGTCGCTACTTGGCTACTTTTGCTAGTGGCCGTATGACAGTGGAAGGACGAGGGTGTGTGTGTGTTGCTGTAGCATCATTTCTCTGAGGTAAGTGTTGGATATTTGCTGTTCTTAGCCATTAAGGTGACTACATTAGGACACAAGGATATCGCACTGACAGCCAGGAAGTATCTTGGCCCAAAGAAATATTACCTATGAGGCTACTAGACGTAATTCTGATGAGACAACGGGGCTGTTGGTGTGAGGGAGATGAGGAGGCCTTGTACCGCCTCAATCTTGGTGTCTCAGACCAGTGAAATAGCAGTGTGAGTGTCATCCTGTAGATTCTCGTTCCGATCAGACTGGTGGACTAGGCTTGCCTGCCTCCTTGTCCATGTCCACCCAACAGTACAGTTTGGGACCTGAATGTATACTGATAAGTGCGATTCAGATATGAGAGGGACAATGTGATGGAAAAAATTATTGTATGTAAATTATTTTGTCCTGAAGCGCATGCACACACACACACACACACATGCACACTCGCGCGCACACACGCATACACACGCACGCATGAACGAACTCACCCACGCACACACACACAGACACAGACACACAGACACAAAGTATATTATGGTGTTGTTCCTTCATTTGCCTAGGCCGAGAT